>NW_006238953.1:982300-984273 GCF_000226075.1 Solanum tuberosum
TTACCTTCTTTATTTGCAGAAAGAGTGAAAAAGACTCTTAGAGATCCGCAAGGAATTATTCCCTATAGTAATTTTACTTATGGAAAGCTTATTGGGGCTTGTACGCAAGAAGGCATAAATTTGTGGAATGAGTTAAAACTCTCAAGACAGCTTAAGATGGATAAGCTTAGAGAAAAGTCTCAATTAGGAGATTTTTGTACTCAATTCGGTTTACCGGATGCTTCAAAAAGCACCAACCGAGAAACTTCTAAATCAGAATCTCATAGATCTCATCATAAGAAAAAAAGATCTAGAAGAAGGAATAGAGTAGAAAGAGATGAGGGTAGGGCTCATCGTAAATCTCATAGATGAGATTTACCAGGAATAGGTCAATGCGAAATCTTGATAAGATTAACTGTTACAAATGTGGAAAATTTGGGCATATAGCTCCAAATTGTAAGCTAGAATAGCTTAAGACTCTAGAACTCGATGATGATATTCAAGAGAAGATTTATAGTTTCCAATATACTTCTGGTTCCGAATCTGATTATGATGATTCTGAAGCAAGTTATGCAACAGAGGATGAGCAACCTTAGTCATCTAGTATGGTTCAACAAGATTTGAATGATGCTTGCAAATGTCATGGTGATATTTGTCACTGTGAACATGATGAATTCTACAAGCTGCAATCTCAGTTCGAAGACCTGAATATGTTCACTATCACTGCAGACAATGTGACAGAACTTCTAAAAGAAGTTACCGATAATACTATTCGTGAAAAGATCATTCAATTGGCTGCTGGTAAAACTAGCTCTTCATCTAATATTCCTAATGATAAAAAGGTTAAAGATGAGTTTAATTATTCTGCTCCTTACTCCTTGTCTGAAGTTCATAATAGACTCTCTTCTAAACAAACCATGGTTATTCGTGATACCTCTTTTGATGATTTAAAAGGAGAAATTAAACCTTTGAGGGAAGAAATTAAATTTCTTTAACAAAATCATATTATTTGTGATCACCGTCTTACTCAGATTAAGTCTGCTAATAGCAAAGGAAAAATAAGGTTGATGAATCTACTGCTGAAGAAAATACTCTTGCCATCACTTTGAATATTGATCCGAAACAAAATATGTTTTTAGGAATGATGCAAATTGGTAAAGCTCATAAATGGTATGTTAAATGTACTATATTAATAGATAATACTTTTTATATAACTAACATTGCTATTATTGATAGTGGCGCTTGCTCGACAGGCCGTAGGTCAATCTACGGTCCGTAGATTGTGTCCGTAAGTCAAGCCTGCTCGACAGGCCTTTACTAAAACGAGCACAACTTTTTACTCGGAGGTCGGAATTTAGCAAACTCGGTGGCGTTGGAAAGATAATTCAATTATATATCATACCATAGGTTATGGGACACACAATTCCTTTTGTGCTAAAAGTTATGACCATCTGAAGTTGACCAATCAAAAATCTTCATCTAACTGACTGTTGACCCTCATCTACTGTCAGACCTACGGACGGTGGATCGATTGACGGTTCGTGCTGGTCAACCGTCAATCGGGACTGAAGCTGGGCTTTTGGGGCATCGATCCACGGACACGAATTACGGTCCGTGACCTGACCTACGGACCGTAAGTCAGGCCGTGGGTCAACACTTAGCCAAATTTTCTGACTGAGTCTGGGAGGGGTTGCAGTGGTGAACCACGGACCACCAGCACGGGCCGTTGTCTGACCTACGGTCCGTGGATAGTGACCGTAATTTGCACCTGCAACTTCTCGAAATCTGTATTTTTGGTCTGTTTCGAATACGGGGTGTTACATTATCTCCCCCTTGAGAACGTTCATCCTCGAATGAAGACTAAACTAGCTGAAATGGAGGGAGAGGGCTGCAATCCCTACCACTAAACACTGAGAACTGAATTTCTGACTGAACTGAGTTCCAAAGACATGTAAATACACTAAAAATGCAAGTACAAACTGAAGGAACATGAT
>NW_006238953.1:984373-989737 GCF_000226075.1 Solanum tuberosum
CCAATCAAAAATCTTCATCTAACTGACTGTTGACCCTTATCTACTGTCAGACCTACAGACCGTGGATCGATTGACGGTTCGTGCTGGTCAACCGTCAATCGGGACTGAAGCTGGGCTTTTGGGGCATCAATCCACGGACACGAACTACGGTCCGTGACCTGACCCACGGACCGTAAGTCCGGCCGTGGGTCAACACTTAGCCAAATTTTCTGACTGAGTCTGGGAGGGGTTGCAGTGGTGAACCACGGACCACCAGCACGGGCCGTGGTCTGACCTACGGTTTGTGGATGGTGACCGTAAGTTGCACCTGCAACTTCTCGAAATCTGTATTTTTGGTCTGTTTCGAATACGGGGTGTTACAACAGATAGGACGCAATTACAGCGGTTTCTGGGAAGTGTAAACTATATTTCCCCCTTCTACAAGAATTTTTCTCGAGATTTAGATCCTTTATACGATAGGCTAAAAAAGGATCACAAGAAGCCGTGGACTAATAATCTCACAGATCTTGTAAAGACTATTAAAGAAAGAGTTAAATCTTTGCCTTGTTTAACCCTTGCTAATCCTGCTTGGCCAAAGATTGTAGAGATGGATGCGTGTAATATTGGGTATGGAGGCATATTGAAACAAATTAATCCACATGATAAAAATGAATATCTTATTCGATTTCATTCAGGAAAATGGAGCGAAGCTCAGAAAAAATATGCGATGGTAGCTCATGAAATGTTAACTATCGTTAAGTGCGTATTAAAATTTCAAGATGATTTATATAATCAAAAATTCCTGATAAAAACTGATGCTCAGTCAGTCAAGTATATGTTCGATAAAGATTTTAAACATGATGCGTCTAAGTTAATATTCGCTAGGTGGCAGGCACAATTAGCCCCTTTTAATTTCGAAATTCATTATAAAAAGGGAAGTGATAATTCCCTCCCAGACTTTTTATCTAGAGAATATCTTTCTTCTTATGAGTTTTCTTGACTTCTTTCCTGATATAGATTTAGTTACGATTTTGAAGGCAGTTCCTCTTAATAGAGATTGACAGGAACTTATATTATGGAAAATTATAGATGGAATGGTGATGGATATCGTCGATGATTACATGATTGAACAAGAGCTTTATGAAAGATTTTATTGTTATGAAGTTTATAACCTCTTGAATGATTAAAAATATAACCTCTTGAATGATTAAAACTAAATGCTATGTTTGCAGGATGGATCCTCCTTGAATAACCAAGGCTAGAGGAAAAAGCAGTTATACTCGCGGAAGGGGAAGATCATCCCCAAGTCCATCAAGATCGTCATACGGTTCTTCATCATCTAGTACTCCAATTATACAAAAAAGAGGAATGAGTTTATATAACTAAAACTCTAGAGCATATGAAAAAGCTTCGTCATTAATACATCTGGAAGATATTCCAGAAAGTGATCCATTATATGCTAAACTACAGGAGTTTCTAACTCAAAAGCAAGGTGATTCTTTTGCTTCAATCGCCAAAGAAGAAGTTGATGATATCAAAACATATGAAAAGGTAGAGAAAAGAGAAATGATATTTCTCTTAGAAAACTCTGACATACAGAGAAAAGAAGAACCTTGGAAGATATTCCAAAGGTATTTAGTTAATGGATTTTATTTCCCGGGTGAATCATACAAAACTCGAAAATATTATGAGACTCTGCTGATAAGCACAGGCGTTGTATTTCAACATTTTTCAGGATATAATACAAGTGAGAATGTTTATAACTTCTCTAAAATGATTATGAAACACATCATTCATATTGAAGATTTTTCCTCAATGACTGAAAGATAATTCAGTCTGAACAAAGTCATGGTAAGCTTTACCTATTGGGATTATATTCAGGCATTTAATAAAGTCCTTTGTTATAACAATGAGAGGCATAAACATACTTGGTTTATAAAAGTATGTGCCAAGATATTTGTTTACCCTATACCAAATTGGTTTTTAAACTGGTGGTCAAACCACGGGCCAACCATAAAAATATTTCCCGAACCATTTCTCAAGTTATACAAAGAATGAGTCAAGATTTCCCCCGATCTCAACAAACTATATCATCAAGAATATATTTGTTATTTTCAACAAATTGAACATATATATTTGGTTATAGAATTGTCTATTCCATGGATTCACAAATGGGTTCCGGATGTAGATTTCACTGAGGAACAAATCCCTTGCCTATTCAGGACTTATTATAATAATTTTGGAACAAGTTGATGAAGAAAGATCCTCAAACAAAGTCTATATACGGACAAAAACTGCTGGATCTAATAACAAAAACCATACACGATTATAAATCGATTCCTAATAAAGGAATTATGACTGATGATTCAACCTCCGTAAAACATATGGCTAGAAAAGTTTCTAATCATGATGAAGGAGAACAAAATGAAATGATTATGAAGTATCTAGAAGAATTAAAGAAAAAGATTCTTCTAAATATATGTCATTACGCAAAATCAGATTCATCAATGCGTAGTGAAACAAGTGAAGATATGTACGAAGCTCAACCATATAAAGAAGAAAGTCCAGTAGATGCACTGAAGAAAGCCGAAGATTTTTTGGAAAAACTAAATGACAAGATGTAGCAGTGTAAAGCTTTTTCGGAACAGTAAAACGCCCAGATTACTGTAGCAACACTGTAGCTCAACAGTAGATACATTGTTACCAGGACCCAGATAGGGGCCCAGTATCCTGTACAAAGATGCTTTCTTTTCCTATAAATAAGCTTGTTTTTCTTTAATTAAGAGCAGGTTTTAGAAACCCTCTCTTCCGTTTTGCACTATCTCTCTTTCTTGTAAACTTTTCTTTCTATGTTTTGTAAGCTTGCCGGATTTTGGCCGGAATAATAAAGTGTGTGGTTTGGTAACAACAAGGTACTTTATTTTCTCATTATTCCTGTCTTTTACTTTTATAAATACTCGAATCTAAGTCGCGACTATGTCCAGCTAAAAAATTATATCTATGCCAGATAACTAACTTCTCTCTTATATAGACCATGAATGGATCTAAGCTTTATTTAAATATAGGAGAGTTTTAGTACGGCTTCTTGACTTGGTTCTGAGATCTAGGTACAGTCGGATCTACTACTACTTTTATTGTCTTTGTCTTTATGACTCCGTCTGATGAACCGTGGTTTTTAGCCCGAAAATGAGTTTGATAAGTAGGGCGCCTGATACCCGGTTAGAACTATCAGATACATAGGCTTAATAAAAGTATGTATTAGCTTATTGACAGGCCCTTTGCTTGGGTAAAATAATTAAACCATGCAGTCTGAGAAACTATATTAAAATTCTTGTGTATTTCGATTCTTATGTAGTTGGACTACCTCTAAGGATATTGACTTGCTTGATCTATGACTGGGCGGACTACCGCCAGGTTAGTGATCTTGTATCGTCGGATCTAGTACTACTTTTGTTGGCTTTGTCTTTATGACTCCGTCTGATGAGCCATGGTTTTTAGCCGAAAAAGAGTTTGATAAGTAGGGCGCCTGATACCCGGTTAGAACTATCATATACATAGGCTCAATAAAAGTATGTATTAGCTTCTTGACAGGCCCTTTGCTTGGGTAAAATAATTAAACCATGCAGTCTGAGAAACTATATTAAAATTATTGCGTATTTCGATTCTTATGTAGTTGGACTACCTCTAAGGATATTGACTTGCTTGATCTATGACTTGGCGGACTACCGCCAGGTCAGTGATCTTGTATCGTGTTGGTTTCAGAGCCTAGGAACTTTCATGGTATATATATAATTGATGTGAAGAATTTCGGCATTGATATATTCTCTCTTTTATGGATCAAGAAGATATTAAAAGTACTCGGTTAGAAGAGGTAGATATACCTCAAAACCTTGATTTGTTAAACAAATAGACTATTCCTAAAGTGAATATAAAAACTATTTATGATTATGGTTGGTTTGATAAAATCTCAAATCAAAAGTTGATTAAAACAACTGAGCAATCTTTGGCGTTAAACTCGTCTAAACAAACTATTCATTTATTAAATAAGCGAAATATTGATTTATATAGATCTCAATATAAGTTTTTGCTTATTGGCATGGTTCAAATTGCTTTTAATCCTTTAACTCTTAAAGGGTTACTTGAGACTTTCTTAGCTGCTCTACGAGATGCGAGAAATTTAAATTTTCGACAATCTTTGATGGGTTCGATAGAATCTACGGTAGCCTATAGTCCAGTCTATTTTAATGCTCAACCAAATTTGTTGTTATCTTTGACTGATTCTAATATATTAGATGCTTTAACTTTGAATGTTAAAACGCATGGTTATAACTACGCAGCTGGTTCTGAATTAATCTGTTTGTCTTATAGAATCTATTATAAATTACTTGCTACCTTGAATCCTAGATGTAAGTTATATGATACATCTGATCAAACTATTTTGGTAGAAACTAATTTCGCCAGATCTAAGGTCACTACTCGAAGACCTATAAAATGGGAAGAAATTAATTTTCCTACAACTTGGATTCTAGATTCTGTTATACCCCCTGAACAACTGACAGATGCTATCACCAATTCTGAATATTCTCATATTAGTCAAAATTCCGATGAAAAAATTTGTATATAGTTTGATGAAAAAAGTATTCCTTATAGTAGACATTTTTTTGCTTCTGATAGAAGACTGGCTATTCAACATATTTCTCCGATAGAACCTTGTTATGGTCCAGCTAGAAATCGCGCTGCTTCATTACATACTTTATCAACAGTTATATCTGCAGAAAACAAAAATTAAAATTGATCCTCGATTAAACATTGTTCAAACGAATGATAAATCATCTGATTTTTCTGATAAGGATATACCTTCTGTATCCGAGATGGATTTTAATCTTAATGATACATATTGATGAGTGAACATCAAATTGATTTTAGTCCAGGTTCACTGGCAAGAAAATATATTCAGAACGAATTTTTAAATGAAAACTGGAACTGATTTAAAACTTGGTTTTTTGACACTTATAGTAAAGAAGATTTAAATAATACTTCTCAAGAATTTTATGAAACTTGTGCATTACATAATAATATTATGTTCTTTGTGCCTTGGTTTATAACCACTTATTTGTCTTTATTCATCAACGTTCTTGAACGATCTTACAAAGATGAATCAGGTAATATTATTCAATCCATTTATCCTACTCAAGCTCCGTTTATTTTACCAAATAATATTGGTATTACTTTTACTGCTTTTCATTAAATTTATTGTTAAATTGAAGTCGCCGCAGTTAGTATAAAATGAAAATTAATCGTCTTATTTCTCAAAATAATTATTGGGTCTGTATGTTAAAGTTATTGGTGAACATATTTGTTCTCTAGATAAAAAATTAGATAGCT
>NW_006238953.1:990031-991711 GCF_000226075.1 Solanum tuberosum
GGTAATACTGCTTATGCTAGAAAACCTAGCATGCAAACATATTACTATCCCAGGCCTACTCCTCAAGATGTTTTAATAGAGAAAAGAGATTGGAATCAAACTAACACTTCTTATAGTGGAAGTGAGATTTATGAATGGAATCTCGATGGGTTAACTGATAGGCAGTTGACGATTATGGTTCATAGGATGCTTATGTATGCTACTATCTGCAAAAGTGTTAATAACACTGACAAGACCATTTGCAAGATGATTATTGCAGGATTTACCGGTCAACTAAGAGGATGGTGGGATAAATATATGCCCTCTGATGCGAGAGCAACAGTAATTAATGCTAAGGCAGTAAATGAAGGAGTTGATAATTTAGACTTTGCCCTTGTTCAAAATAGAGAAGATGTTGTGTATACACTAATTTTGACTATTCTTGAACATTTTAGTGGTAGATTTGCCAATCAATATGAAACCATTAGATCTCTACTAAATGGTCTTAGATGTAGACATTTAGGTGAGTTTAGATGGTATAAAGACAAAGCCAATAAAAGTAGTACTAGATCCGACTGTACCTCAATCTCAGAACCAAGTCGAGAAGCCATACTAAAATTCTTCTATATTTAAATAAAGCTTAGATCCGTTCATGGTCTATTTAATAGAGAAGTTAGTTATCCGGCATAGATATAATTTTTTAGCCGGACATAGTCACGGCTTAGATCGGAGAATTTATAAAAGTAAAAGACAGGAAGAATGAGAAAAGAAAGTACCTTGTTGTTACCAAACCGCACAATTTATTATTCCAGCCAGAATCCGGCAAGCTTACAAAACTTAGAAAGAAAAGTTTACAAGAAAGAGAGAGAGTGCAAAACAGAAGAGAGGGTTTCTAAAACCTACCCCTTAATTAAAGAAAAACAAGCTTATTTATAGGAAAAGAAAGCATCTTTGTACAAGATATTGGGCCCCTATCTGGGTCCTGGTAACAATGTATCTATTGTTGAGCTACAGTGTTGTTACAGTAATCCGGGCGTTTTACTTTCCGGAAAAGCTTAACACTGCTACATCTTTTCCTTTAGTTTTGCCAAAAGATCTTCGGCTTTCTTCAGTGCATCTACTAGACTTTCTTCTTCATATGGTTGAGCTTGGTGCATATCTTCACTTGTTTCACTACGCATTGATGAATCTGATTTTGCGTAATGACTTCGTGCATATCTTCACTTCTAGCCATATGTTTTACGAAGGTTGAATCATCAGTCATAATTCCTTTATTAGGAATCGATTTATAATCGTGTATGGTTTTCGTTATTAGATCCAATAGTTCTTGTCCGTATATAGACTTTGTTTGAGGATCTTTCTTCATCAACTTGTCCCAAAAACTATTATAATAAGTCCTGTATAGGCAAGAGATTTGTTCCTTAGTGAAATCTACTTCCGGAACCCATTTGTGAATCCATGGAATAGAGAATTCTATAATAAAAAAAATATCTGTTCAATTTGTTGAAAATAACAGGTATGTTCTTGATGATATAGCTTGTTGAGATCTGGGGAAATCTTGACCCATTCTTTGTATAACTTGAGAAATGGTTCGGGCAATATTTTTATGGTTGGCCCGTGGTATGACCACCAGTTTTAAAACCAATTTGGTATAGGGTTAGCAAATATCTTGGCACATACTTTTATAAACCAAGTATGTTT
>NW_006238953.1:991785-993131 GCF_000226075.1 Solanum tuberosum
ATTGTTATAACAGAGGACTTTATTAAATGTCTGAATATAATCCCAATAGGTAAAGCTTACCATGACTTTGTTCAGACTGAATTGTCTTTCAGTCATTGAGGAAATACCCCAATCTTCAATATGAATGACGTGTTTTATAATCATTTTAGAGAAGTTATAAACATTCTCACTTGTATTATATCCTGAAAAATGTTGAAATTCAACACCTGTGTTTATCAGCAGAGTCTCATAATATTTTCGAGTTTTGTATGATTCACCCGGGAAATAAAATCCATTAACTAAATACCTTTGGAATATCTTCCAAGGTTCTTCTTTTCTCTGTATGTCAGAGTTTTCTAAGAGAAATATCATTTCTCTTTTCTCTACCTTTTCATATGTTTTGATATCATCAACTTCTTCTTTGGCGATTGAAGCAAAAGTATCACCTTGCTTTTGAGTTACAAATTCTTGTAGTTTAGCATATAATGGATCACTTTCTGAAATATCTTCCAGATGTATTGATGATGAAGCTTTTTCTTGTGCTCTAAAGTTTAAGTTATATAAACTCATTCCTCCTTTTTGTATAATTGGAGTACTAGATGATGAAGATCCTTATGATGATCTTGATGAACTTGGGGATGATCTTCCCCTTCCGCGAGTATAACTGCATTTTCCTCTAGTCTTGGTTATCCAAGGAGGATCCATCCTGCAAACATAGCATTTAGTTTTAATCATTCAAGAGGTTATATTTTTAATCATTCAAGAGCTTATAAACTTCATAACAGTAAAATCTTTCATAAAGCTCTTGTTCAATCATGTAATCATCGACGATATCCATCACGATTCCGTCTATAATTTTCCATAATATAAGTTCCTGTCAATCTCTATTAAGAGGAACTACATATTACACGCATCCGTCTCTACAATCTTTGGCCAAGCAAGATCAGCAAGGGTTAAACAAGGCAAAAATTTAACTCTTTCTTTAATAGTCTTTACAAGATCTGTGAGACTATTAGTCTACGGCTTCTTGTGATCCTTTTTTAGCCTGTCGTATAACGGAGCTAAATCTCGAGACAAATTCTTGTAGAAGGGGGAAATGTAGTTTAAACTTCCCAGAAACCGCTACAATTGCGTCCTATCTGTATTAATATCAGGGAATTTTGATGCGAATTCAATAGATCGCTGAATAGGAGTCATTTTTCCTTGACAAATCAAATGACCCAAAAATCTAACTTCTGTTTGAAAAAGACTCATTTTAGGTTTAGATATGACCAAACCATTTTGAATAACTATTTTCTTAAAAATGTCTAAATGCTTAATATGCATTTCAAGAGTCTTTGAGTATACCAAAATATCATCAATATAAA
>NW_006238953.1:993458-1021523 GCF_000226075.1 Solanum tuberosum
ATTACTAACCTGGGAACACCTCGTTCTTTTTCTGCTGCGTTATTAACATAAAAAGCAGTACACGACCATGGTGACTTGGAAGGCTTTATCAAACCTTTTTGTAATAAATTATCAATTTCTTTTTTGCAGAATTCAACTAGTTCGGTATTCATCTGATAGGGATTTGATTTGGTAGGGATATTTTCCTCAGAGAAATCATCTTCATATGGAAGAGTTACAATATGCTTTTTTCGATTCCAAAAAGCACTAGGATGATCAACACAAATATCAATGGCCATTTTTTCAGAAATGAGCTTAATCTTTTCCTGTACTTTATCAGATTTTAAAGTATCGAATATATTCATACTAAATATCTCAAGTTGTAAATAATCAACATGTTTTTGTTTCATTTTAATTAGAGCATTAATATCTCTAGAAATAGGCTCGGTGATAAAAAGTATAATTAATATCTTGATTTTTATAAGTAGCAGAAAATCCTTTAGCATTTATTTTGGTAAAAGGATAAATTGCATTTATAAAAGGAGTTCCTAGAATAATAGGAGGGTATAACTGATATTTTACTAGGAAAAATAAGTGAGGAATACAAACTTTATTCTGGCAAATACGAGTATTAGATAATTTATACTTTATATCTAAAGCATGACCAGATGCAGATTTAACCATATGAGTTGTTTTCTCAAAATATTTAGTAGGTACTAGACCTTCTTGAATGCAACTCACATTAGCGCCACTATCAATCATAGCAATGTTAGTTATAGAAAAAGTATTATCAATTAATATAGTACATTTAACATACCATTTATGAGCTGTAACAATTTGCATCATTCCTAAAAACATATTTTGTTTCGGATCAATATTCAAAGTGTTGGCAAGAGTATTTTCTTCAGCAGTAGATTCATCAACCTTTATTTTTCCTTTGCTATTAGCAGACTCAATCTGAGTAAGACGGTGATCACAAATAATATGATTTTGTTTAAGAAATTTAATTTCTTCCTTTAAATGTTCAATTTCTCCTTTTAAATCATCAAAAGAGGTATCACGAATAACCATGGTTGTTTAGAAGAGAGTCTATTATGAACTTCAGACAAGGAGTAACGAGCAGAATAATTAAACTCATCTTTAACCTTTTTATCATTAGGAATATTAGATGAAGAGCTAGTTTTACCAGCAGCCAATTGAATGATCTTTTCACGAAGAGTATTATCGGTTACTTATTTTAGAAGTTCTATCACATTGTCTGCAGTGATAGTGAACATATTCAGGTCTTCGAACTGAGATTGCAGCTTGTAGAATTCATCATGTTCGCAGTGACAACTATCACCATGACATTTGCAAGCATCATTCGAATCTTGTTGAACCTTACTAGATGACTCAGGTTGCTCATCCTCTGTTGCATAACTTGCTTCAGAATCATTATAATCTGATTCGGAACCAGAAGTATATAGAAAACTATAAATCTTCTCTTGAATATCATCATCAAGTTTTAGAGTCTTAAGCTTTTCTAGCTTACAATTTGGAGCTATATGCCCAAATTTTCCACATTTGTAACACTTAATCTTATCAAGATTTGTGAGACTATTATTTTTATGGATCAATAAAAGTATGTATTAGCTGGTTCTGAATTATTATTATTATTAATTATTATAGTAGTAGTAGTAATAGGTATTGTAGTATGGCTTTAAGTATAGTTAACTTAGGACTCTACAATTTTCTCCCTATATAAGGAGTATGTACTTAACAATTTTTATCATCAATACAATCCTTGATTTCTCTAATCCTAGACGTGAGATTTCTACATGGTATCAGAGCTTAAAGATTTTCCGCTCTTTGAGTATTGATAAAAAAAAACCTACACGTTAAATTGCAATGGACCCTTCTACCAATACTATGTCGACCTCCTCACTTCACCAACTCATTGCCGCTTGCTCCATTAAACATATGCTAACAAACTACCTCATATGGAGGACACAAATATCCCATTTGATTCAGTGATGAAACTAACTATCTCATCACATAGAATGAGCCAAGTAAAAGTAGTTGTTCCATTGGAAAGACTGCTGGGAAAGTTGTAGCGGTTGAGAAGGATGCAAAAGATAGTGGCACCATTGATGATTGGAAGGAGATAGATGTGTTGCTAAGGAGTTAGATCTCAGGCACTTTGACCAAAGAAGCATGTACCTGATTGTGGGCTGCTCAACTGCCAAGGAAATGTGGGAATGCTTGGAAGAAACTTATCTTCAAGTAACAAAAGATAAAAAGTTTCAGCTTAAATAACAACTACAAAGTGTTAGGCTAGGAACCAAAAAGATTGATGAATACATCAAGGAATTTAAAGGCATATGTGATGGCCTTGTAGTCATTCACAAACCTGTGGATGAAGATAGCAAAGTAATTAACTCTGCTAGAGGTTTAGGTCTCAAACACAAGACTTTCAGGACTGTCATGTTAGGTAAGGCACCATATCCCACCCTTAATCAATTTGTTAATGTTCTCACGGGTTTTGATATAAGGGAAGATGAAGAAGAGGTGCCACAACAAAATCATAACATGGTATTCTCTGCCCAAAGAGGTAGGGGAAGAGGAAACAACAACATCAACTCCAACATCAACTCCAGAGAAAGAGAAAGAGGCAAGCCTGCTGGACAGAGTTCTCAGAATAGTCAATGGACCAGGTTTTTCGAACAATCAAAGTTTCCCAAGTGGAAATAAGGAGAGGATCAATACTGAGTCATGTCAAATATGTGGTAGGAATAATTATACTACTCTTAAGTGTTTTTACTAGTGGAATCACTCGTATCAATATATAGATGAACAATCACAAGCAACGATTTGACATCACATTCATATCGAAGCATTGACAATACAAGTTTTTGTTGGGTATTCGAAGCAAGCTAGGAGTAACTGTTCGTCTACTCTCTAGCATGAGGGAAAGTGTTAAAGATGAAGGAAGCTGATAATTGAAACATGTCAACGGAACAGTTCCAACGAAGCTGACTGACATGTTTACAACACACGTATTTATAGCAGTGTTGTAGAGTTAGAATCACACTAGGATTAGACTACTTATATCGATTAGGAATATATTACGACTCAGATTAGATTACGATTAGGATTATAGTACAACTAGGATTAAATTATTTATTATTATTATTATTATTATTATTATAGTAGTAGTAGTAGTAATAGGTATTGTAGTAGGACTCTAAGTATATTTAACTTAGGACTCTACAATTCTCTCCCTATATAAGGAGTATGTACTTAACAATTTTTATCATCAATACATCCTTGATTTCTCTAATCCTAGACGTGAAATTTCTACAAAATTATGATATAAATCATATAAAATGAAAATAATGTTGGAGTTTTATTTGAACTTGCCATTTGAAATTTTTGAGTTGTATTTTTTGCTCATAAACATAAAACCTACATAAGTTGTGAAAACTATCAAAATTGTCTCATATCTCTATACAATACAATTTTATCAAATAAATAAAAGTTTATAATAAAAACATAATACACTATTGTAAAGTTATTCTAAAATATATAACATTTATGGATTGAATTTAAGTTCAAGAAAAAAGTAAAATTGAACGTTAGTTGTAGTGTACTACTTTTTAATAAAATTGATCATGTATTTTTTGCTCAAAAACTTAAAATCTACAGAAGTTGTGAAAACTATCAAAATTATCTCAATTCTCTATACAATTCTATCAAACAAAAAACAAAAATTATAACATAAATATTATACACTATCACAAAGTTATTCTAAAAAAGAATACAACATTTATTGATTGAATTTTAGTTCAATAAAAAGGTAAAATTGAACGTGAGTTGTAGTGTACTGCTTTTAATAAAATTGAACATGGTTAATATTATTAGTGATTATACTATCACTTCCTCCGTCTCATATTAGTTGATCACTTTTCTTTTTACACACATATTAAGAAATCATAAGTAAGAAGATAATTTTACTAATTCACCCATTTAAAAACTTTTTGAGAATTTTACAAACAAATGTGAAAACTTTCAAAAGGAATTAATTGTAAATGTATTATAGGAAAGATTTAATTAATGTTTTCTTAATTTAGTAAGATGATCAACTAATATGGAATAATTATTTTCAATAAGATGATCAATTAATATGGGACAAAGGGATTAGTTATTTAGAAAAGAGGAAATTTCGCAAATAACCACAAAAAATAACTTAATTAGGTTTCACCAACATGAGTTGTGGTGCACTGGTGAGAATGCTTCACCCTTAACCAGAGGTCTCAGGTTCGAGCCTTTGGGTATGAAGAAAATCTTGTTGGGAGCACCACCCCCGAATGGGCCCTGCAGAGCGCGATTCGGATTAAGTCGGGGCAACAATGTGGGCTCCGAACACCGGGTGGGAAACCAAAAAAAAAAACTTAATTAGGTTTCATAACTATAGTTTGTTAATTATGATTCCTAGCTACATGTCAGAGGTAGGAGAGAGGCGAGCGAGATTGGGAGAGGGAGGAGAGAGGTGAGTGAATTTTTATGGTATCACTAAGATTTTTTGTTCAGAGATTACTTATTAGTCAATGATACTAATTAGTAAGATTTCTTTGTCAATATCGCTCACTTCTCTTCTCCCTTTCTCGATCTCGTTCGCCTATCCACAAAAAAAATACAAAGATTTTTAAAAAGGGAAAAAAGATAAATATATCCCTGAACTATCGTAAAAATATGACGGAGGATATCTGCATACTATTTACGATAATTCGAGGTATATTTGTCATTTTTTCCCTTTTAAAAATAAGAAAAAGGGTTTGTAGATTGAAGAGCGGCCCACCAATCGAGAATAGAAAGGGCCCAAATTTCAAGACAGAGGTTGTGTGTAAAACCCGTCATTGACTTTGCTCTACTATTTTATTCCTCTATTACAAAGTCATTTTTGTGTATCTATAGTTTGGTGTACCTACCAATACCATTACCAAACCCAAAATCCCATTACAACAAGTGTTGTAGGCACGGCACGCAAAGGGAAAGAAGGCAAAGAACAAGAAAGCAAGCATGGCTGCTTCATTAGAAGATGTTCCTTCAGAAAGCCTCATGTCTGAAGTTCTCCGCCGTCTGAGATGTTCTTCTAAGCCTGACAAACGACTCATTCTCATAGGTACTTCTTCAATTCAACTTTTCAATACTCTAATTCGTTTACTGTTATCAAATGGATCCGCTTCGCCTCTTTCAGTATAGCATATATATTTGTGATTTTTCTTTCTAAGCTAAGAATCAGTCAGAATGATGAACAATTGTTGATATTTTGTGGGATTGGACTAGTTACATATGATTTTTAATTTGACTTAAATATTACATTTGTGATAGTTGAAAAATATATATATTATAGTAATGGTTGAATGTAAGTTTGATTTAGAAAATACTGCATTAAAGTTAAAATTTGAATGTTTGAAGGTGTGAAAGTTGCATAGAAATTGAAAAGTGTTGGACATCAAGTGGAAAGATTTCCGGGTTAGTTGGAACAGAGGGAGTATTTAGTATTGAAATGAAATCGATATGAATAGAGTATGAAGGGATACATAGGATTTGTAACGAAGGATTCAACCTAATTTGTGATTATACTTGCTTGATGGGGACTTTAAACTGTATCTTATTGAATGTGCCAGAGTATTTTAGCTGGATGAATTTGGTAATGCAGTGTACAAATGAATAAAGCTACATCTTTTAAAATAAAATTGAGTAAAGACTGTAGAGTATGAAGAAAGCTTCCATTTTGAGTTTCTTGTTTTCACACCACCGACCCCAACTAGTTTAGAAAGTTTAGAATTGACGCATTGGTGTTTTATGCGTCTAACACTACTTGGTACCTAGCAAAGGATAGATCAGATCATTGCGATGAACCGATGCAAAACGAGGAGTTATTGCGTCATGGGTGATTCAGAAAAGTGTGCACGTCAAACAATATGTGCAAAGTGATTTAAATGAGAATCTGTTGGTTCTTTGAATCTCAACTTTGAATAGTTTGGATTGTTATTGTATATTGGAGGTTGAAATTAGTTTTTTAATTTTGCAATTTGATTGTTATATTACTAAAATTCATATACTTTTGGTATTATTTTATTTTTTGTAAATTGAGTGCTTCATTTCTCACCTGAAGTCCTGAACTCCATGGACCTTGTTGTTTTTATGCACTTTTTGCTGTTGAAAACACTGATATTTACAGCTTGCGTTGATATCCAAATGGGCAGCAGAAACTTGTTTTTGTTGAAAAGTTAGCTTCAATCCGTTTAAAGCAACTATATTTGTTAATTTTGTGCTTTTATTAGCACAAATGGGAAGTTCTATAAATGCAGCTACTGTATTAAAATGCAAGATCAAGAACAAGAGTTGTTTTTTGACTTATACTTTCACAATCTTGCGCAAAATGTTTCATAATATGTATCTCATGTAATATTCTCCTTGCAAATCATTGATGTTGTTGACAAAGTGTTCCCCTGGCTTCTTTGACATTGCTATGTTGCCAGTTCTCGGTTCAAATTTTCATGATATCTACTCCTTCAGGGAGTTCTACATTGATACTGAATGAAAAAATATTGTTATCAATTGTGGTGATGAAGTGATTTGTGAAGTTCAAAGCTAGTGCTAACAATGTGAAACTAATGGCAGGTCCACCGGGATCCGGAAAAGGTACACAATCTCCTATCATAAAGGATGAATACTGCTTGTGCCATTTGGCCACCGGTGATATGCTCAGAGCTGCTGTTGCTGCTAAAACTCCACTCGGGATTAAGGCCAAGGAGTCTATGAACAATGTAAGTGGCAGACAGTTTTTGGGGATGGGCAACAAACTTCGTAATGTTATTTCAAGTGCTTTTTCTCTTTTTGGTGAATGATGTCCTTTTTGGGTGATTTTTACAGGGTGAACTTGTGTCTGATGACTTAGTTGTTGGTATAATTGATGAAGCAATGAAGAAAACTTCATGTCAAAAAGGCTTCATTCTTGATGGTTTCCCAAGGACAGTGGTTCAAGCAGAAAAGGTTGTCCAAAACTATGAAAATTTTGCATCGTGACTTCTCATCCTATTAGTGGTCTTACTTTTAATTGTGACGTGATACAGCTAGATGAGATGCTTCAGAAGCAGGGGGCCAAGATTGATAAGGTGCTCAATTTTGCAATTGATGATGCAATCTTGGAAGAGCGGATCACAGGCCGGTGGATTCACCCTTCAAGTGGTAGATCTTATCACACCAAATTCCAACCCCCAAAAGTTCCTGGCGTCGATGATGTAAGTTTGCTAAGTTGCCATTAGTTTTACGGATTGTCTTCTGTGTGAATGGCAAAGTATGGTTGTCATACCTCTAGTGGCTGTAGTTTCTTTATCGCTTTACATACATTTGCTGAAAACAAATTATCCTTATTGGTAATTAACATTGACCTCTCTATTGTTTCTAAACTGCGGAGAAATTTTCTGGGAGTTCAGCTTCCTAAACCAGAAAGTGGTGGTAATTAACTACCATTTTCCTTATTTAGTTTCTAAAAATAATATTTGGGGAGTTTAGGCGCGTTATTATGAGTCTCCCAATTTTATTTACTTGCTTAGGAAGTTCTTTCTCAAGACACCTTTAACTTGTTCAATAATTAGCTGAAGGACGGTAGTTTCTGACCCTTAAAGTTTTCCAACGAAGTACCTGGTAAGATGGCTTAGTTTGGCTTAAAACTAGTTGTTGGTCTTATTCTTACGTTTCCAACGAGATCAGTGTTGTAAAAGCCATTGCTTGGTCGTGTAAACTGTTAAGTAATGAAGCAATGCAAAGGGAGGGGTTATCGCTTTCTGGGTGAAGCCATGCGGTTCAGAGAAATGGGTGCTTCAAAACATTGACACACATAGGTACTTTACATTTATAAAAAAAAAATGAGACACATAAGGGTCGTTTGGTAAGGATACATTAGAGAAAATAATGCATGCATTCGTTTTGTATATTACCAACACCTTGTTTGGTACACTTTTTCAACCTATGTATGACTAATAGAAGCATTATACACTCTATTTGGTATTATGTTATGCTATGCTATGCTGTTTGGGTTCTCCAAAAAGGATGCCGCTCCGTGTCGGATCCTTCGAAAATGAACTACTTTTCAAGGATCCGACATGTACTTGTTGATATTTTTGAAAAGTCTGATCAACAAAATTGCTATGTATAACTAATAATGAAAAACTATGGTATTAGCAATGCAAGAGTTTTTAATGCATGCATTAGAAGGGTTAAAGACTCAATTGCCCCTCAAAATCATTTCCACATCCTCTCCATGATATTTGTGGAGGATATTTTTGTAAACAAATAGTTTGTTTTAGTAATTATGCAATATATGTTATTTTTAATACACCAAACCAAACAATGCATTAACAGTGTTCTTAGCATAACAAATGTCAGTATTATTGATACACCCTATTTAGCACTATTCTTATACACCCTACCAAACAACCTCACAAAAGAGAAGCTGTCAATTTTTTGTATCTCAACTCTCAGAGGTTAGGACTGATGTTGGCATAAGTCATAACTATAAATTTGATGCTGAAATTAGTAATTTTAATTGCAATTTGATTATTATATTATTAACTTAATATGTGATGGATATATTTTTATTTTCCGTAAATTGTGCGCTTTATGTCAAAGAAGCTTTGTGCTTACTTCTGGCTATTTGTTACAAGTATAAACCTCGTCGCTTTTTGGTGCTTTTCGCTTTTAGAAACATTGCCAACAATTAACCATTTCCGTTTCAAGAGCTCGATTTCTCAAAACAAACAAAATGGAAACAAAAGATGTTGAGACGGTCTCAAGCCTTCAGTTATGTTGCATGGGCACAGATATGTATGTAATGGACAAATTGCGTACAGCCGATATCCTTTGCCAGTGTATATGGATATATTAACGATTTGGAGTTCATAAATTCAAACTAACATAGAGCAACCTAGTCACAGTAAAGGAAAAATAATCATCAAAATCAATTCCGAATCTCAAATTTTAATCCGGGACCCGTCGTTCTTTAGTATTTCCTGTGAAGAAACAGTAGTGTATTTGAATTCATGTTGTAGCTAAAGATGATCAATGATATTAGTTATTCGAAAATATCATTGAGCGGTTTACTGATGTATCGTTCTGCATGCAGGTCACTGGAGAGCCTTTAATTCAACGGAAAGATGATACTGCTGAGGTTCTCAAATCAAGGCTAGACGCATTTCACCGTCAAACTGAGCCGGTTTGTATTTACAGTTCATTCTTACTTTCTCTAAGTATTATAACTTGTATGTTTTATACTTTACCATAAGGATGTTCAGGATTTTAAAATTCGTTTTTAACTGTGAAGAAAAATTATCTAGTTCTTATTTCTAGACAAACAATTACTTCTGATATCCTCGGCAGTAGGATAACTATTCTGATTAAGATGTGTTATTTGAGTGCGCTTAAAGTGTCTATTGAAACAAAGATGTAGAATTACTTGACCGTGAAATAGTGGATTAACAATTGTGGCAGTTAACCGAGTAGCAATAGACGCACAAGTATCTTACGATAACCTATCCATTTGAGTATGAAAAACTTTGTTATATGAGCTACTATCAGCATTTTATGATATGACGGATAAATGTTTCTACTAATATCTGCGTTATGCGTGCAAAAGGAAGTCAAGTTTATGCATGACCTTTTAAAATTGTTTGATAATGCAGGTAATCAATTATTATTCCACCAAAGGTGTTGTTGCAAGCCTTCATGCTGAGAAACCACCAAAGGAAGTTACTTCTGAGGTTAAAAATGTGTTATCTTCTTGAAAAAGATCATCTATCACAAGAAAATTGAGACATTTTTTTTTGTATTATCGGAAAAAAAATCTTTCTGATTTTTTGTTGTGTTATCTGCGGCTTTTTGTGCAAGGCCCTGAGGAATTATTGTTTGTATGGGGAATTTTTGCTAATAATTTTAGAAATAACTCCACATTGGAATAATAATCCATATAAGCCAAATCTTAATTTGGGATTTGAGCATAGTTAATTGATATGTGATTTGAGAATTATGTTTGGTTGTTGTAAAATGTAGATTATGCATCACCTTGATTAATGCTTCAAGAGGATTTTATTTTCTTTCGAAATTAATTAATTTCTTGATAATATATATTCCTTTTCCGGAAAGTTTGGTGGTATTAGAGGCGTTGGTTACGAAAATATTTGGAAAAATTTCATAGTATAGCAAATATATGTGTTAATGTATTTATTATATATAGTTATAGTTAAAATAATCATAATTTGCAGCTACACTAATTATTTAATAGCTATTATCCAATTTAGAAGTATATCGTCCAACAATTAATGTATTTCTAGGCTTAATTTTAGGCATTGAATTTATTTATCTTTCTTTCCTCTTCCGTCTCTCCAATGGTCCTAGAATATCCGGAATATTTTAAGTAACTAAGCATAATTAACTATCTATCCAATCCAAACTCACACAAAACATCATGCATTTACTTTCTCAAGCTCAATCTAAAGGTCGAGAAATCATAGCCTACTGCAAAGCAGATTACGCGCTCCAAATAACAAGTCTGGAGCTTTTTCTCTGTTGTATGACCTCCGAACGCTATCGAAAAATAGTATCACAATGTCGACATAGTCGTTTAGACACCAAAAACACATTAATTAGAGATGTATCAAAATTCGAGTCAAAATGGAAATGTGAGACTTACCCAGAAATTTAAAAATTGACTTGGTCAAAAGATCGGTTTAAGGTGTTCTACTAAACAAAATAAGGTGTTCCTCTTCTCACCTTCTCTCAAATGAAGTTATTATTTATACTAAATATATAAATAAACGATTGAACATTTCATACATAAATTGTGGATAAAATCCATGTTGAAAAATAGACAAAAATTAGGGGGAGGACCAAAAATGCACTAATATTGCAAACATGAGGGACTATTACTACTCCATGTGAAAACTCAAGAATGACTTTGGATCCTAATCCAAAGATAAGAGACTATTTTGGGCCTTTTCACCATTTGATATTCGATATTTCCCGAATACCAAATTATTTATTTAAGGGAAAACGACATTTTTAGTCCTTGTGTTAAGGCTATATTCTTATTTTAGTCCTTGTGTTATCTAACTTAACACTATTAACCTTCAATTATATCAAGTGAGTGATTTTTTATCCCTCAACTAACAGATCCAAAAAAAATTAACAGAGAGTTCACTGCTAAAAGGGGCAATTCGGGTATTTAAAAGTTATTGCTTGAGAAATAGAAAACTTTTTAAAAAAAATTATTCGCTGCATAACCTAGTTCAACCCTAGTTCTTCACAACGAAGAAGTCTCGATCTATTTGGTGTGGATGTGCAATGGAACTGCGTTCTAAAAGTGGGTTGAAATTCACTCCATCATGTGAGTACTCTTTTAAGTTGAATAGGCAAAGAAAAATATCTCAACAAATATACCAGAATACTTTGAATTGTTTTTCCTTAATGTTATGCAAATTATTTGTATATGTGAAAATATGATTCTAAATATATTATTTGTAAACTTCAAGCTACCAGAAGAACTCAATTTCAAATACCCTAAGGATCTGTATGGTAACACACCATATTCAATTTTGATTAGAAATTAAAAAAAATTGTTAGCATCATCAGAAGCACCACATAAATTCAATGTTCTCAATTATATCTTAGAATCTACACATCTTTAATTTATCTCGAAGAATTCCATTCAATTGTTATCAGTTTCAACAACAGTGATAATCTGAACTGAATGTATTACAAAATCAACTCTTCCAACGGATTACAAGTAAAATTGAAGCTTAAGGACACTTATAAGTATGGTAACATACAAATAATTAAAATGAAATACCCAAATTGTCCCTTTAGCAGTGAACTTTCTGTTAATTTTTTTTGGATCTGTTGAAGGATTAAAATCACTCACTTGATATAATTGAAGGTTAACAGTGCTAAGTTGGATAACACAAGGACTAAAATAAGAATATAGCCTTAACACAAGGACTAAAAGTGTCGTTTTCCCTTTATTTAATGAAGGTCATCTATCAACATATTCATTACTCATTAGTACAAGTTCAAAGAGAAAATTATAGAATAAGCATAAACAATCCAAATATATATGTTTTTTTATGTGTATCAATTTATTTTTCTTGATGTCTTCTCACTTGTCGATCCTCTATAATATTGTAGCTCTACATTAAAAAAATTAGAAATGATTGGAAAAATATTAGCAACTTTGTAATACCGTACCAAATCGAAGTTTAATTTACGGTCTACCAGTTTACCGAATCACAATTTAAAATTTTGATATTTAATATCTACTTTTAACTATCAATTACCCAATTATCAAATTCGAAAATTTGAATATGGAATAATAAACACATAGTAGGGAAATATAGGACGGTAAAGATTGCAGTTATTTCCCCTTCGAAAAAATTGGGATATTTGTTTTTAAATCAACCCGTCAATGGCTTCCTCGTGTGCTTTTGCTATTGTTCATCTTGAGGGCTGCTGCTATTGATTCGTGAGCCGAAAAAATGAAGTTGGCTCCAAGAGAAATAGAGAAATTGATGCTCCATAATGCTGGTTATCTTGCTCAAAAACGTCTTGCTCGAGCTCAACTTCTTAACTATACTGAAGCCGTTGCTCTTATTGCAACTCAGGTATCCTATTATCCAAACATTTTTTATTTATTTATGTTTTTGAATGAAATCGACGTGAATGATACAGAATTTGTATAGAGGATTGAGTATAGTTGATAGAAAATGTCACTTGTGTTATTTCCAATGATATGAGAATTTACAGAGCCGACTTCTATGGGATTGAGGTATGGTTGAATGATTGATTGATTCGGTTACCTTTTTTATTTGTAAATCTAATGGTAAAGGTTCTAATTTTTGAAATTGTGTTGACTTTCAGAATATATGGGGACTATATGATTCATCTACTATTTTATATGCTGATTATGCATAAAAAGTTGTAATATATTGTTGGAAGCTTATCTGTTATTGTGGCTTACTAGGTCTTAGAATTTGTCCGTGATGGAGATAAGAGTGTGGCTGAGCTGATGGATATCGGGAGACAATTACTTGGAAGGTATACTGCACATGACAGTAGATAGTATGTAGTTTAATGATCTTCTATGAGATTAATGCAACTCTTGCTATGTAAAGAAGAGCTTATAATTAATTGGAGAACAGATTGCAAACAGGCCGATTGCATTCTTCTCTATTTTATAGGGGTGTCATCAAGCGAAAAAAACACTTCAAAGTTCCACCTGTCCATGTAAGAAAGCAAACAGTGTGAACTGACACAGGAAAGAGGTCGCAGGAAATAGAATAATTTGAGCATAGCAGTATCGTATGCATCAGCATTCAGATTGTTAAGTGTGACTTCTTGCAGAAAGGCTTGTTTGGGGTGTATATTTCTTGGTAAAAGAACACGACTGCCTTGGCACCAGGAAGTAAAAAGTCATGCACCTAGAAAATGGAAGAAGGGAATCAATTAATAAACATGGATGATGTAAAGAGTGCATCGTAAGAACTGTGCATGTTAATCGATCGTAGGTGAAATCAATATGAGTGGACTGAAATGCCTCAAAGAAAAAATTAATTTGAATGACTGCATGCTTTTGATGAAGATCAATGGGCTTACAATTAACTTTTTTGTTGTCAGGAGACAAGTTCTTCCAACTGTTCCTCATCTGTTGGATTGTGTTCAGGTACTACAGATGTCCCATTTTCTCTGTCTTTGATGATTCTTGTTGTCATGTTCATCTTCAGTTCAAGGTAGTTGGTGACTATTTCAGTGGTAATGTAATTTAGGTAGAGGGGACGTTTCCAGATGGAACAAAATTAATCACCATCCATGACCCTATAGCATGTGAAAATGGGAATCTGGATCTAGCTCTGCATGGTTCTTTCCTTCCTGGTAATCATCTCATATACTGGTTTTAGTATCTTCAACTGTAATTTTCTTCATTTGCAAGAAGTGTGGTTTCACTCTTCTCTATAGAAATAAATCTTATGGAAGAGGTACTCTTTGTACATAAATTGTGTTGCAAACCTTATTTGACTAGTTAAAGAAAAAGGTTATATGACTAGAGTTTGAATATGGTGGAAGAATTATTTCACTTGTATGAATAAGGTCCTCTAAATTGAGTTTGATGCTTGCTGACACACAGGGCTCCATCGTTGATTTGAATTTCCCAGAGCTCATTTCTAATTGAATTTGGTGGGTATTCTGCCCTAATCTTAGAGTTTCTATTCACTGGCTCATCCCGCTGAATTCTCCGGCCACCCCCGTTCTGTCTCTCAGGACATGGTTTGGGAGGGCCTGACTGTCATCTAGAACAATTCTTACTGGAATAAGAATTTCCCTCCTTCTGCACTGTCATCTAGAACAATTCTTACTGGAATAAGAATTTCCCTCCTTCTGTGTGCAGAAATTTAGTGGTACTTCTTGCAAATAAAAATTCTGATCCTTTTAGACCCATATGATACCTAAACCTATGTGTACTTGTAGCGGCTTCATTTGAGCTACTCTTTGTAATCTCTGAGCAAGTTTTGCCATAACGTGATATCGCCACCGAACTCTGGTAATTTCAGGAATATATTTAGCATTATGCTGTTCTGGAAGTGAATTATATTCGATAAGAATCTATACTTTCACATACTTATTGTTTGAAAGGTATCATTTTGCAGTTCCTCCTCAGGAAAAGTTTCCGGTGATAGAAGATAGCAAAATTCCTGGCCAGATGTGCTTTGGAGGTGGACTTATTGTCCTTAATCCTCAAAGAAAGGCAGTAATTCTCAAAGTCACTAATACAGGTGACAGACCAATTCAGGTGCTTGTCTTTATTGAATTTCTTCCCTCCTTTATGCTTTACAACATTCCGCTACTTGACCCTGTAAGTCCACTCCTGACCCTCCTAAATGAATAATGAAAAGAAAAAAGTATGGAAAGATAGATAAGACAGTATTGGGAGAGAAATATTTGAGTGTCCTGTTAGATTCTTAGTTATGCCGAAGGTATCCTGCATGACTTACTAAAGTATAGAAGGGGACATAGCTAGTGTAGTGATACTACATCTGTTGCTGAAACGAGTTTCATATTATTTGACATAAGTTGTTAAGTTTTCTGCTTATTAGGTGACTATAAGTTGCTAACTTCTGGATCATGTGCTTAGCCTGTTCCAAGTGCATGATCATGTTTCTCTCTTAGAGATTTAGTATATTCAGTATCCAGATATACAATGGGGTTGACTGTCTTGAATGTATTTCTAATGAGTCAATCTGAAGCTCCCAATCCCTCTTATTTGAAATGAAAAATGCGGAAAAGAGGTAACTGTACCATAATATTTACAGGTTGGCAGCCACTACCACTTTATTGAGGTCAATCCATCCTTGATATTTGATCGAATGAAAGCACTTGGCATGCGTCTAAATATACCTGCAGGAGCAGCCACGAGATTTGAAGTAAGACTTCTGACCCTTTTAGCTTTGAAGCAACACTTAACTTCATCTATGTCTTGCTTTTGCAAGGATGGGAAAGTGTTGCAAAAGCAACAAACACATATCTTTCTTTTTCTGAAAATCTCTTCTGCCTGTAGTATTCACTTTTTTAATATGGAAATTTACATGGAATGGTGGAGTTACATACAACCATGCTTCTTGAGCTTGGTTCTGAATTAAGGTTTTCTTGAATTGGCCTGGGCATTGATTTGTGGGAGAGATTAATGCATTGGGGACATATTGCTTTATCAGGAACACTAAACGAAAAAAAGGGATGTGTACAGGAGTCAAGCCACTTGTCTTGTTTGTGATTAAGCATCTAAAGATAGAGTAAATGAGCTTGTTAGAGTGGGTTAGGGTCCCACATTGGTTGGGGAATGGACCGGTGGTTTGCTTATATGGACTTGGGCAATCCTTTCCCTCATGAGCTAGTTTTTGGGGTTGAGTTAGGCCCAAGTACCATATCTTACATGGTATCAAAGCCAAGTCCTTCCATGTCTGGGCCCCTATGTTATATTTTCCACGCTCCAATTGGGTCTTGGCGGTGTTAGAGTGGGTTAGAGCCTCAAATTGGTTGGGAAATGGACTAGTGGTCTGTTATATGGACTTGAACATTCTCCCCTCATGAGCTAGTTTTTGGGGTTGAGTTAGGCGGTTAGGCCCAAGTGTCATATCTTTACAAAGCTAATGGCTCCACATAGTAAATTTGTGGAGAAAGATACCTGTAAGAATAGGCTACCTACCTTTTATAGAGCATGTACCTGAGATGTCTAAAAAGCTAGTTTATGTTATAGTTTCATCGAATTTTTGATTTGGAACTAAAAAGCTCCTTGATGAAGAACAACAAATTGACATAATACCCCAGGTTAAAGTAGACTAAAAAGGCATCAATATTGAACAGAGAACTTGTCAAATATTTGATTGACAGAAAATTAACAGTATTGTTTGAGAGTAATTGGAGAAGATTCTTTCCATTGGATGTCCTTCCATTTCCAGTACTGGTTAGAAATGAAATAGCGTGCATAAATTAAGCAGTCACCTTTCCATGCTTAGATGCTTTTATATTTGCTCATCTCCAGTCATGTCCTTTATCTTGTGAAGTACTGGTGCTCAACTATGTTAATCAAATTTGACATTTCTCGTCCATTTCTGCTGGCTTATGATTGGAGTTGACAAATGTTCATCACTCTTTTAGCCAGGAGAAACAAGAAGTGTTGTTCTTATTGGGATTAGTGGAAAAAAAGTGATCAGAGGAGGTAATGCAATTGCTGATTGTCCAGTTGATGATGCAAAAGTTATGACATTAATGGGAGCTCTAAGTGAAGGAGGATTTGGTCATTTGGAAGAGCCAAATCCAAGGTCTGGTAGTATTGTTACACTAACTTTTTTCTCTTGGAACTTCCCTGAGAATTTTTGTTGCTTAATTAATGTAGCTGCGAGAAAAAGGGATATCTTAGCTTGAAAAATATTTTGCAGGGAAGGTGTTGTAGGAGAAGAATCTTGCTTTTCGTTTTCGATGACTCATGAGGAATATGCCAACATGTTTGGCCCCACTACTGGAGACAGAATACGTCTGGGTGACACTGACCTGTTTGCTGAAATTGAGAAAGACTTTGGTATCTTTGGTGATGAGTGCGTGTTTGGGGGTGGAAAAGTTCTAAGAGATGGAATGGGTCAGGCGTGTGGATATCCTCCAGCAGATTGTTTGGATACTGTTATAACAAATGCTGTAGTGATTGACTATACAGGAATTTTCAAGTGTGATATTGGAATTAAAGATGGTCATATTGTTTCCCTTTGTAAGGCAGGTAACCCAGATATCATGGATAGTGATGCGATAATTGGGGTAAGTCTGGAATATTATGATGATAAGTTGCCAGAAGGCACAAGAATGTGAAGCTAATGACTCGTGATCTTTCAGGTTAACACTGAGGTTATTGCAGGCGAAGGAATGATTGTAACAGCAGGAGCTATAGATTGTCATGTGCACTTTATATGCCCTCAACTGGCATATGAGGCAATATCAAGTGGTAAATTTTATAATTTATATTGTATTTTTAGAATTCCCTTCGAAAATTGCCAATACATATTTTTTGTTTTTACGTTTTTGTAGAATGTTTATGTAACAACTGTGTATAGCTAGATCTGTAAACAATAGGATACCCCATGCTCTTGTAGTGTTCCAAAATTATGTAATTAACTCCTGTCTTTGATAGGTACGATCACTACCAAACTGAGCATATTTTCTCTCTTGTTTGGTGTTCTTCTGGAGATTCAATTTGATCGAATGTTGGAGACTATTGTTGCTTTTTTTTTTCTCTCCCTTCCTTTTCTGTGTGATATGGTCTTAACTCACCTTCAGAAGAGACCTCAAAGATTTTGGCAGCTGTAAGTTATTATTCATCTGCAATGAAAAATGTACATATGCTGGGATGCAGTGTAAACGCTGATAGTCATTCTAAGTATGAGATTTAATGTTAGATGATGTTGGTTGGTTGATGCTCTACTTTTGGATTTAAGCTAATTATGAAAAAGGGTTAGTAATCCGAGGTTTTGGCAGTCCATCCATAAACTAATTTGTTTAACTGACTTAATATTGACGGAACCACATGCATTCGGATGCTATAAGGATCATTTTGTCATATGGGCAATCAGATCTGCAAGCTGAAGTAGACGAGGCTTTATATGAGCTGTTTTCCCAACAGGCTGAGTCTTAAGCTTGCTTTGTGTAGTTCTATAAGTGGCTTAATTTTATGTAAGACAAACTTAATCTATTGTGTTTTAGGAAAGAGGAGTGAAGTGATAGATTGCTAGTCTTTGTGTTTAACTTCTCGTCGTGTTTCCTTCTTTACGGCCCTTGTAGGAATCACTACAATGGTGGGAGGTGGTACAGGGCCTGCTCATGGGACACGTGCAACCACTTGTACACCGGGGCATGTGCACATGGAATTGATGTTGCAGTCAACAGACGAAATTCCCCTAAATTTTGGTTTCACTGGAAAAGTATACTTATTTGCTCGCTTGTTTTACTGATGAAAAAAATATGCTTATTTTCTGAGATTTACTGTAACAGGGTAACTGTGTGTAGCTTCAGATTTCCGAACCATGTTTCACTTGCTTGTAAGCTCAACTGGCATAACCTAGCACTTCACAGAGACAGAACCAGATGTCCTCACCCTTTTTGCTACTATTGGGACCAACAAATTGGAACAAAAGACCTTTGTTTCTGTGTTTGCTGTGTTGGGCATAAATAGATAATTTTATGCTGATTTCTATAGCGTAACACATTGGTGATTTCCAACTTGAAGTCCATAGGAAGATGTTTCTTCTTAAAACAATGTGGAATGCATGTTGTGGTGCATTTATTTCTTTGCCCAATTGTATAGCAGGTAGAGGAAGACCTACATTGGGATTAAGGGGGTCACTGGCACCCGTTAACTTTGGATTTTTTATATATATACAAGTGTATATACCTTATATATGGTCTATATTAGCTCTTGGGCACCCTAAACTATGATTGCTGTTTGGGGGCAATGGTCAAGGCCCCTGCCGGTGTGCTTTGAAAGCTGGATCTGAATCCTCTGAGCCTACAATGATGCACCTTATTCTTTTACGTTTTTGAGTTGAACAAATTCTATGGTTAAAAATGTCCTAGAAAAAAAAAAAGATTCAAGAATTGCGGCAAGCTGAATTCGAACTCAGAACCTTGTTAGGAAAATATAACAGAAAAAAACAACATATATATAGCATTGGGCCAGTGGCACCTAAGGGGCTCTTATTAACTTTAGTGCCATTTTAGTTGATATATTTGTTTGGTTTTGACCTTGGTGTGTAGGTGCCATTGCACCCCCTCCCTCTTTGATAGATTTGCACGCCAAAATTTTGTAGCTAGTAATTGGCATGATTGTGTTAAAGATAGTGGTGCGCACTTTGAGAATCCTGGGTTCGCCTGTGATTGCAGGGTAACAGTTCCAAGGCTGATGGCCTACATGATATAATCAAAGCTGGAGCAATGGGACTAAAGCTTCATGAGGACTGGGGAACTACTCCTGCTGCTATAGATATGTGCCTAACTGTTGCAGATCAATATGATATTCAGGTGCTCGTTCCGTTCAGAGTTTGCAGATTTAACCAAGTTTTACTAATTAAAAGGTGATTATGACTTCTGAAATGCAGGTCAACATCCATACTGACACCTTGAACGAATCTGGATTTGTTGAGCATACAATTGCTGCTTTTAAAGGTCGCACCATACATACATATCACAGGTAAACACTTACATACCTTCTCCCTCCAACTCTGAAGGAATACAGGAAAAAGAAGAAATAGAGAGCCAAGAATGACTAATTGAGAAAAAAAGATTTGAAAGCGCTGTTGCTTACCTGTAAGATCATTAAACAGAATTCTTCTATTTCATATCTGTAACATGTATTCTATAGTGAAGGTGCTGGTGGTGGACATGCTCCGGATATAATCAAAGTTTGTGGTGTAAAGAATGTAATTCCCTCATCAACCAATCCAACACGTCCATTCACTTTGAATACTGTGGACGAGCACCTTGACATGCTGGTAAGAGAAGCTTATATTGAGGTGAAGTTTCTATGCTCCTGAATAGTATATTGTCCTGATACCTCTACTTGCAGATGGTATGCCATCATCTTTGCAAGAACTCCCGAGAGGATGTAGCTTTTGCTGAATCCCGGATTCGGGCTGAAACAATTGCTGCAGAAGACATTTTGCATGATATGGGAGCAATTAGCATTATATCTTCTGATTCACAAGCCATGGGTCGAATTGGAGAGGTTTTCAGTAGTCTAATTTCCTATTAAATTTTTTGATTGAGAAACATCATATTGCAGGGAAACTTAACCAATTATATGATATTGCAGGCAAACTTAACCAATTATATGATATTGCAGGCAAATTAACCAATTATATGATATTGCAGGCAAAACTTAACCAATTATATGATATTGCAGGCAAACTTAACCAATTATATGATATTGCAGGCAAACTTAACCAATTATATGATATTGCAGGCAAAACTTAACCAATTATATTGATATTGCAGGCAAACTTAACCAATTATATTGATATTGCAGGCAAACTTAACCAATTATATGATATTGCAGGCAAAACTTAACCAATTATATGATATTGCAGGCAAACTTAACCAATTATTAGTTTTTTTCAGGCTATCATCTGTTAAGGGCCAGTAAACAGAATGACTGGTATTTGTATAATCACATCAGCTTACTGCAGTATGCTACTTCGACGTTCTGAACGTCTACCTACAATAGCCCAATTTTCTATTTATGTTGTTAGAATATTAAGTGAATATGTGTCGAGATTCATTGTATCATATAAGGAAAATCATATAGAATATTCTATAGGATACACTAGGATATTCTGAATCTAATTATAGAATATTTACTTACCTTTTAGCGTAGGAATTACTTACCTACACCATTTAATGTAGCCTAAGACTCCTATATAAGGAGCACCTCTTGTACACTATTAATCAAGTCAATGAGCTTCTTCTCTATTTTCACATGGTATCAGATTATTTCTATTTATGGTTTACCCAATATTGCCCCATATTATGTTGTCCATGCTCCAAATGTCCAATCCTGGCCCCTGGGTGGAGGGGGTGTTAAGTGTCTCACATTGGTAGATGAAATGGGTTGTAGTCTCCTTGTGTGGTCTTAGACAATCCTCACCTCTTGAGCTAACTTTGGGGATTGAGATAGACCCAAGGGCCATTTTATTATGGTACCAAAGTAGGTACAAGTCCTGGGTTTGAGTCTCACCACTACCACTATCAAAAAGAATTTCCACGTGCTTGAATCATCCAAAGTTCCAAACAATCAAGCCCACAAGTGAGGTGGCATGGTGAAGACATAATTAGGTAAATAAAACTGTACTGTTTTTAATAGTTTAAGCTTTTATGTGAGATGGTCAAAACACTTCAACATAGGTTATAGTATGTATCCTGCTATTATGATTAGGGCTTCCCAGGAAAGCAATATCTGTCCTTTCTTACTTGTTAGTTGATATAATCTATGTTGCTCGGACTCTTCAAAAATGTCAATGGGCACGTATCAGATTCATTAAATGTAGTGTATTTTTGGAAAATCCAATAAGGGTGTGGCATCAATAGTGAAGAGTCCGCACAACTTAGGATATAATAAGCTCATGTCATGATTAAGCCGAAAGTGCATATAAGAGAACTTTTTGTAAGACAAATCTCACTTACAATCCCATGTACCGGAAGTTCGGAACCTAATTAAGCTGAGGAAAATAAATGAAGAACTAGAGGTGCCATGCCATCAAATATATAGTATAATTTATTTCTTTTCTGTCTATTGTTATTTCTTGAAGGTGGAATATGGAAAAAGAAACTAATTGAGTAGGCCATATCCTAGACCTAACACCTGCAGTTGGCAGATTTTGATGGGAGACTGCAATTGTCCTTGTGCGAGGAACTTACATGCAGCAAGTAGTTTGGTCTGAAGGAGAAGCAGCGCCAAACTGATATCTCCTTCCAGCTCTCCTAAACTATTTTCTTTAGTTTTCCATCTGATAACACATGAAAAGACTCTTAAAACTGCTTTATCTCCTTTGTACATCGAGTGCCATCCTTCATAAAATCATAATAATAACTTGAGTGTCATCTTCTTAAAAGCTCAAGGGAGAGATTCAGAAGTATATGATAAAGTTTAACTCTGTTGTTATCAATAGATATGTGTATCTGCGGTGGGGTAGAAAAATGGACAGGGGATCGAATTGCAACAGGAGAATTTATGTTGTCTAGTCAATATGAAAATAGTAATTAATTGAGTAGTGTCAGGTTCTTCTGTTAGGCCTGTAATCAGCTACCTGCTGTGAGTTAGCACTGAATGTGATTGAGATGAATATATATGCTATGAAACTTGGCTGTATGATATAATATTGAACAGATACTTGTCTTACTAGGTGATCTGTAGAACATGGCAGACTGCCCACAAGATGAAGTTATTTAGAGGACCATTGGACATTGACGGATCAGACAATGACAATTTCCGGATCAAGCGATACATCGCAAAATACACTATAAATCCAGCAATTGCTAATGGGATCTCTCAATTTGTCGGATCAGTTGAGGTCTGTCCTTATCATCACTGTTCATCTCATGTTTGTTTAATTCTTCAACGATTGTTTTACCTTTGACTTTCAATACCAAATTCCAAATTCTCTGGAGAGATGCTTCTGTGATCCTATGAGTTGGACAAATTCTTCTGTGATTCTATGAATCAGACAAGTTTTTCTGTACTTCTTTTTAGACAGTGGGGTTGCTTATGATACATGGACTCTTCATTTACCTAGATGTATCGAAGGTGTATGACAAGGGTATGGATATATTTTCTGTAAGTCCTTCAAAATACTCCAAAATGCCTGTAAAAACATTGGACATGCCCACGTTAGATCCCATATACAAACCTAATATCTGAGTCTATGTAAAGTTTGGGGGGGGGGGGGGGAATTGACTAAATAAGGAAAAGATAGAGTTGAATTCATCTCGAAGGAGTACAAAGTAACACATTTAATATCATTTTTAGCATATAGCATAAAGCGCGAAAACCAAATCTCATCAATCACATATTAAGGAATTTTAGTACACTGAGTTTACTCCATTTCTTGAGATAAAGGAGACCCTTATAAGGCTTTTAAAATGTAGAATAAGTTAATATCTCCTCTATGGCGATGATTTTGGAGTAACTTAATTTGGTAAAATAAGGAAGCTTCTAGTCTTTTTGCCGATAGAATTTTGTCTTCGATTTTATCAGTATGCTGCAGGTATGGAAATGACAGACTTTTATCAGATCCTATGATGTGGACTCACATATACCTTTGTGTCATCAGTCAATGAAGATTTCTGTTCTTTTTTCTTTGTTTGGGAGGAGTCGACAATCTAAATGTGGTATCATCTGGCCTTATAAAAGTTGGGCTGATCAAAATATGCAGTTTTCAGGAGCTCTAGGTAAAAACTATTGATCTCATTTTAATCAAACAGAGAAAGCCAAGGAGTTGATTTGATTAGCTCGAAACAAAATCACAATAATATAAACAACATACCCAGTGGAAATCACAATAATATAAACCATGCTAGAAAACTTAAAGCACGTCTAGTTCAACTAATTTCTAGAAACTTGCGTTGTATAAAGCTATTAGAATCTTGAGAGGCGATTATTCTATCCTTTATCATTGTAGTGCTGAAGGCATTGTCCTCTGAAAAGTCTAGCACTTCAACTCTCATTGTCAAAGATTACAGTTTCATTTATTGGATGTCTTGCAGGTAGGGAAATTAGCTGATCTTGTGGTGTGGAAGCCCTCATTTTTCGGAGCGAAACCAGAAATGGTGATCAAAGGAGGCGTAATAGCTTGGTCAAACATGGGAGACCCAAATGCTAGTATCCCAACTCCTGAACCGGTAACTTTTTACATTGGTACTCTTTTTTATTCACAGTTTTTGCTTGTAACCAGCTATTGGGCATAAGTTCTTGCATCAAAGAGATCCAACATCGGAGTAATGTTTCTGAAACAACTGTATATTTTAATTCACTTTTTCAGCTTCATGTCTGAATCTTGAATTATTGCTTATGTTTTACTAATAGCCTCTGCCAGTTAAACCCTTATTCGGGTTTGTAATCCCCTTGAAGTCAGAGTTATCTGTATTTTCACTACTGAAGCACAAGTTGTCACAGGTGACAATGAGGCCTATGTTTGGAGCATTCTCCAAGGCTGCAAGTTCTAATTCAATTGCTTTTGTCAGCAAGGCATGTCTCTCTCTCTCTCTCTCTCCCTCTCTCTCTCTCTCTCTCTCACACACACACACACACAGCCCCAAAAGTGTGTGGACACTTTCTTATATATTTAGAAGTTGGGATTTACTTTGTATACACTAACAGGGTAAAGGTTGTTTGCATAACCTGTTAAAATTACTATCTACTCTATTTTAATTTCCAGGTTACAATATTAGACTTGCTAATAGCTACTTTACGTAACTTAACCTGATAAAATAATTATACAATGTCAGTCCACCATACTTAATAAGAGTCGACGTTGGGACAGTTAAAGTTTTAATGATGTTCTTGGTAGCCTTGCTAGACATAAGCTCTGCATCTACACAAAAATGGATCAAATAATTGGGGGGAAGTTGTACAAAATATGCTCTTAACTACTCTAAATGTAACAGGCAGCTTTGGATGCTGGAATAAAAGATTCATATAGACTAAACAAGAGGGTTGAAGCTGTAACTAATGTGAGAAATATCAGTAAACTAGATATGAAGCTCAATGATGCACTGCCTGACATCAAAGTCGATCCCGAGACATACACGGTGACTGCAGATGGAACAGCCCTTACATGCCCCCCGGCTACTACTGTACCACTCTCCAGGAACTATTTCCTCTTTTAGCAGTAACTAGTTGTACTCCAGTAGTTTTGGTTGTCCTCCAATTGGTTGTCTTATGTAGCTTGGCTGGTAGAATTTAATTTTCTAAAATTCCACAGTTTCTTTGGCTGCATAATTCCTATAGAGTGCAAGTGAGAGAACAATAAAAGAGTTGTAACCTTGAATAGCTTAAATGCTGTAGCACTGTCATACAGGATTCATACCTTATTTAAGAACTTAAATTCTCGTTTCTGTAATAAATTTTGCACATGATAGTATGTTTATACAACTTAAAATTCTGGTAGCATTGTCACGTTTTCGCCACAATATGTTCAATATGGTTGTAATTTAAAGGCACAAGTCATCAACGGTTACTTATTGTTCACATAATTCGTTTAGAAAGTTAGAGCTCTTAATGTTTCCATCTATGAAATTTGTGGGTTGAGAATATATATTCCATCTCTTTCCTAATATTCCTTTTACCATCACCTGAAAATATACATTAAAATTGTGTTTTTTTAGTTGTTGGGTGGGTTATATGAGTATATTTTGTACTTGAATTGCTTTAATTGATTTCATCATGGAAGAACCTTATTCGATATTATGTATATTCCTACTTATGATGAAAACTGTGTGTCAGCACTCATTTATATAGATAAGGGCTAATTAGAACTGCTAAATTAAACTAAAGAATTAGATTATACAACTGTTTGGACCAAACTTTATTGACTAAAGAATTCCACCTAGTTTTAATAAGAGGATTCTTTGCTTTATAGGATGCTAAAAATTAAATATTTTATGAATACTTCTTTCCCAAGTGTAAAATGTCCCTCATCAAGTTCTTGGATTTGAAAAAGTATTATGTGGGGATGAAATTTGTTGTAAGAAGGAATTCGATGAAGAGTAGAAGATGGAGAAGATATTAAGGTTTGGAGTGATCCTTAGATTCCTAATTCAATCGGTTTTAAACCCCTACAAGGACATACACAAATAAATCTAAAGTTGAGGGTAAGCGATCTTATAGATCAACACAATCATATATGGAATATTCAAGATCTTCATCACTAGTTTTACCCTAATGTTATCAACTCTATTTTGTCTATCTCAATATTTAGTATTGAAAATTATGATAAAATTATTTGACATTATACAATTTAGGAAATGATTATCATCTAGCGAAAAGTCTAGCTAATAGTATTGATTCTAGAAGTGAAAGACTTCAAGCCAATGGTCAGTCTTTTCAAGTCTTTGGATTTTTTTTTGTATTCACTTAAAATAAAAAAACAAATATAAACATTTTCTTATAAAATGCATTCTTAATGTCCTTCATGTTAATGTATATATTTCTAAGAGATCGCATCAAAACTATGATGTTTGCAGGGTCTATGATTTAGTACTGAAATAATTGATCATATATTTTTTAGTTGCCCGGAAGCTCAATTAGTGTGAAAGTTATCTTCCATCAACTGACCTAATTTAAAAGATGTTATGAATTTTTCAATATGGTAGAATGACTTATTTTGTAATACCTGTCAATATGAAGAATTTATTGAGCTACTAAGATAGAGTGTATTTCTTTTATGGCAAATGTGGAAAACGAGAAATTCGTTGTGCTTTAGTGGTGGTATATATGAACCTAATGACATAGTTAATAAGACTTTATTTGATTTACATGAATATAATGATGTTGTGCGAAATTCGGCAGCTTTGACTCCTATACATAATAAGATTTATGATGTAACTATTACTTTGCTCGAGATGGAATTGTTGTTTTAACAGATGTAGGTTTACAAAGAGGGAATAAAAAAGCAAGCATTGAAATGGTTGCTATGGATAGTTGTGGTTATTTGCTTCATGCCTTTTGACACTCTTGTTCAATTTGTAGGAAAATTCATAATTGCTGAAGCACTAGCTATTCGTGAGTCTGTGGAAAAAGCATTGCAAAAAAGTTGGTCAAAGGTTCACATACTATCATATGCAAAGAATATTGTACAAATGTTACAAAAGAATTTGTGATATCTTAGGAAATAGAGACTATTTGCGAGGATGTCTAGTGATTGATGAAGTCTTTTGAAGAAATCAAGATTATATATATTTCTCGAATATGAAATGTGTTAGCTCATAATCTAGCTAAATTCTCTATTTCATGTATAAATAGGATTTTTTGGGATTCTGCCTTCCCAAATTATGTTGTAACTAATACAATGATGTCTTATGAACATCTAAAACATATTTTAAAGTAATGCAATGAGATATTTCACTGATAATAAAATAAAATTCTATCTAGTTAAATCTAACCTACATCTCCTGGACCTAATTAAAAACTTAAAACATGAATATATTTTAAAAATATTTATCTATCATGGATTGGATGAACCATTACTTGACACTGAGAAACCTATTGATTTTCTAACTAATGATGGTATTTATGAGTCTGTTAACCTATTGATTCTGTTGATACAGAGGGTGAGTTATATATATATATATATATACTACCTTAAAAGCATGAACTCCCTAACCTTAATGTTAAATTACTATAATACCCCCAACTTAAAACACCTAATTTAGTATATATTCTATATTTAATATTATATTTATTTACGCTATATTATATTAAAAGCATACACCTTTTCATATTAATGGGTAGTGATTTTTCCGAAGGGTTGTGATTTTGTCACGACCCGAGTCTACACCCTGGACGTGGCCAGCACTCAAGAACCATTGCTGGTCCCCAAGCGAACCCTCATCCTGACTGACTACAAGCGGAAGACTAACTCAAGCATACAAAGCTTAAAACTGAATAAAAATTCATGAAAACTTAAATACAAGCTTTAACTCAAAAGAAAACTCTGAATAATATAATATATTCAACTCTCCCCAAAATGGGCAACTTAAGTCTTTAAAACATTTAACAAAATAAATGAACAGACTTCTGAAACTCTATTGTCTATCTATGAAGCCTCTAACTGACAAAGATGGAAGTCGGGGCAAGACCCACACGACCTCCTAGCAATTGATATAGATGAAAGTAAAAGTGGAACCCCCCGGAAGCAAAGAGGCTCACCATAGCTAACTCGAACTCTCGGATGTATCAACGAAGCTCCT
>NW_006238953.1:1021924-1022095 GCF_000226075.1 Solanum tuberosum
CCCATATTGGTGCTCAATACTACTCCCAAAATACTCAGTTCATATGTTTAAAAACATAACTTTTTCTTTGATTTGAGATAATTACGCAAAAAAAATTTTCTTTAAAGAGATGGTACTCAAACTGCTCAAAACTCATTTGGAAATCTCAGTTTCCTCTCATCTTAAATATGA
>NW_006238953.1:1022297-1027164 GCF_000226075.1 Solanum tuberosum
TGAACGACTCAATACAAGGTTTTCAATAACCATAGATAGAACTCAATACTTGGAACTCAAGAACTTCAATGATACTACTCATCTCAAAGGTACTCAACTGATGGAGTTCATGCGGAAGTTATGGGCATGAACGACTTGACTAAAGGGTCAAAATATCAATAAGGAACCCATGTATACAACTCTTTTCATTCTCATACTTACTTACTCAAAACTTAACTCAAATCGATGATGGATCTCAAAATATTCACAATTGAACTCAAAGACTTTCTTGAACTCTACTCTTAACTCTCTCTTGAATGTGAATTATGAATTCAAGAGTTATGGTTCATGATATGAAAGATCTCATGATGAAAAAGTAGACTCATGAATACATTCTCCTCACTCTCATGATTACTTACTTGAGTCTTCAAACAAGTTACTAGAACTTGTAAAAAAACTCCACAAAAGGACTCAAAGAGACTTTCTTAGAGTGTGCGAAAGAATTCTCAAAAACTTAACTCTTAACTCTACCTTGAATTTGATTTATAAATTCAAGGTTGTGATTTGTGATAGGAAAGATCTCAGGATGTTTAGGAGTGTTTTAAGATAGTTAAACATGAGAAACGATCAAGAAATCAATGTCTGGAAGCAAGTCCGCGACACGGAGATGCATTTTAATATTTGGTCACGAAATAACTTTTGAGGCACAACGGTCCATGACCGCTCCGCTCCGCGAAGAAAAAATTTGTGAAATGGGGAGGCAGGTTCGCGACACGGACGGGGTTACCAGATTCGCCCGACTTTTTCCTTCTTCGTTTTCTAACCCAATTCACCTAAATTCGATGCTTTTTCGCAATCTCTCTTTAGATTTAGATACCCAGCACAAGGACACAAGAACATACTCATATACCACTCTAAAATCGACATGATTTCACCAAGAACTCACCAATCTCATCTAATCTCAAGAACGAAAGCCATTTTTGAGAACATAATTCAAGAACATCATACTTTCAACTTTCTAGAACGAATTTAACGCTGAAATTAACATGATTGGCATGTGGGTGAACAAACCCAACACTATGGAAACTTACATATCTGAAAGAACCATCTTCTTGAAGAACTTGAAGGAAAATCCTTGAAGAAGAACCCTAGCCTTACCGTTCTTGAATTCCTTGAGCGTTAGAATTTTTGGAGTGGATGGAGGGTTTGATTTATGAAAACTGAATTTTCTACACGTTTAGGGAAATTTAGATGACCTCCTAAGGGTTTATAGGACTAAAATACCCTTTAAGAAAGAAATAAAACGAGCTGGGAGTCGAAATAATTTTTCACCAGCTAGTGAGGTCCGTATGTTACGGAGCCATCGCGGAGCTGCTGCCAGGTTTGTGCGTCGTTAGTAAATCAATCATAACTTTTTTCTCAGAGCTCGAAATTTAGCAAACTCGGTGGCGTTGGAAAGATAATTCAAAGACCTTTCATTGAATACCTTGTAGCCCACCTAAATAATTCTGTACTGAGATTTATGGTCGTTTGAAGTTGACCTAAAACTTAAAGTAACTTAGGAATGATTTGAATGAACTCTCTTTAGTTCTTCTTGAAACTCAAGGTGCTACATCTAGTGACCTTAACACTCAAGAAAAATTTAAATTCCTTGGTAAAAACTTACTCACTACAAAGGATGGTTCGAGTCTTAGCTTAAAAAAATTCCGGGGTGTTACAATATCTCCCTCTTGGGATCATTAGTCCTCGAATGACGGCTGGACTGGGTATGGAATGGGGTTACTCTTACTAAGGTTTGAGTCTAATGGTATGATCTTACTATATTCAAGCTTAACCCAAATCCTTAAGTTCGGATTCTATACCTCTCTATAGGGAATCTCATCCTAAAACTATTACTCTTTACCACCACATTGGGATCATATCCAGAACCACCTAATGTTTAACAACACCACATTCAAGCTTAGTACTCTAACAACTCCATGGACTCCTACTAACTAGCTCCTTAAGAAATTCTCAACACTTGACTTAATTTCTCATCTTATCATCCCACCCTTAGGTCTAAAGCTGACACTTGAAGGCTATGGACCTATTGCACATTGACAACTCAATTATGCTATCTAGGCACACATGGAAAATTATAACTTAATTGGAACCTCATCTGGTAACATACCATCTCGGCACACCTCTTAATGCTCTTGTTACTCTTGTGACTTAGCCACACTTCACTGCCCTTATCTAAACGTTAGAGTCACTCACTTGTACCACTCATATTTATTGCAGCTAATCACCTCAATTACTCACCTACTCTATGTCAAGTCTTCTAGATCAAATCTTAAGACTAACATTATCACCCTCATGTTGCCATTCTTTTGATCATGACACTCATCTCAAATTCAAGCTTAATGTTTATTACTAAACCCGAATATCAATATGATTTCTCACTTACTATACTAGCTTACAACTACTAGATGCAAAGTTAATAATCATTCTCCCACTAAAAATTCATGACAAATATTCAATCCTCACCTCTTAGTATTCATACTTACAATTTACTATCACATTTCCCTTCACGACTTGAGTACTATTCACTCATCCACTATACATCAATGCCTAATTAGTTCTATAACACTTTGAATATTACGAGCTTTCCCTTAAGATCATAAGCCTAGCTTAGAGTTATCACCTCATGAATACTTTTGCTCTTCTATCCACCACTTACACTTGGTCATTACTAACACAATGACACATCATCATAACCCCTTTCTAATTAAGGTATACTCTAACTCATCTTGACTTGCAACTCTTACTCTACCTCCTATCATGAGCTCTTCACAACTCATCACTTCTTAGTTTACCCATAAGGGAAAACTCTTCATTGGTAACTTACTAGGTGCATGACTATAATAACATAGCTTGCCTCATCACTATCTCCCTTTCTAGGATTACTAAACCTCTGCATACTTTCCTCTAACTCTGGGCACTTTCTTATACTACTACTTATAGAATCATAACTCATACTATCTCTTCGGATGAAAATCTTACCCAAGCTCTAAACATACCCTCACAAGGACCTCAACTGAAACTAGGCTTAGGGAAGGGAGTACAACTTTCTTTTAGCTCAAATGCACGATTCATATGAAGGCATTGCTCTGAAACTCAACACTTAACTCACTCATGGGCTTCTATCAATCCCCTCTGGAGTTTCATGACTTTCTCAAGATTTTGCTAAGAGTAACTCATCGATAAAGGACTGACTTTGCTTTTCAACCACCTCTAGTATAAGGGGTATTTGAATGAATATGAGAACGCACAAGTTAGAATAAGTCTCTATGACATAACTCTATTGCACAATTAAGAGTATGAAAGAAGAGAAACTTTCCTTAAATGTCTGTAGTCCCTCGTTTATAGAAGTGAGACCCTCACAACCATAAACAAGAACCTACTAACACGGCTTCATAGACATCCTAAGACACTTGAACTCTGTGCTCTGATACCAAGTTTGTCACGACCCGAGTCTACACCCTGGACGTGGCCGACACTCAAGAACCATTGCTGGTCCCCAAGCGAACCCTCATCCTAGCTGCCTACAAGAAGAAGACTAACTCAAGCATATAAAGCTTAAGACTGAATAAAAACTCATGAAAAACTTAAATACAAGCTTTAACTCAAAAGAAAACTCTGAATAATATAATATATTCAACTCGTCCTAAAATGGGTAACTTAAGTCTTTAAAACATTTAGAAAAATAAATGAACACACTTCTTAAACTATACTGTCTATCTATAAAGCCTCTAATTGACAAAGATGGAAGTCGGGACAAGACCCACGACCTCCTAACAATTGATATAACTGAAAGTAAAATTGTAACCCCCTGGAAGCAAAGAGACTCACCATAGCTAACTCGAACTCCATGTTGTATCAACGAAGCTCCTGTTGATGACCCTGAATACCTATATATGCATCATGGAAGGATGCTAGACAAATGGCTCAGTACATAGAATGTACGAGCATGTAAGGGAAATTCTAAAACATAAACATAAGCTTGAACTTGATAAAAAGGAAACATACTTACCTCTTTCCAAACTTACTCAACTCAAGGAATACTATAGGATACTCCAAACTACTCAAACTTACTCAACTCAGAAGTACTCAAGGATAAGATACTCAACTCAGAGATTAGATACTCAATTCAAAGATATGATACTCGACTTTGGGTACTCAACTCTTGATACTCAACTCAATATAAAACAACAATACACATGCAATAAATGGAAAGCTTTTAAAAATAGTAGAATCAACTCAGTGTATTGAAGAATACAATAACAACTCAATTTATATATAATAAAATATAATATAATTCCGTGGGAGTTTCTCTAACCGACAACCATTACTATGAGCCTAAGTGATGATACAACTTCTTGCCCACACTGCCAGAACTGTTCTATACTTTGCCGTCATATAGAACGCCTTAACTAAGTGGATCCACTAGTCTATGCTAAAAAACACTAAGGAATCATAGAAAAAGTATGATCCTTTCTACCCATGATGGCTACATGGTTAATGGAGACGTGAGTTATCTGAACCAAAACTCGTCCCCATATCGGTGCTCAATACTACTCCCAAAATACTCAGTTCATATGTTTAAAAACATAACTTTTTCTTTGATTTGAGATAATTACGCAAAAAAATTTCTCTTAAAAGAGAATGGTACTCAAACTTGCTTCAAAAACTCATTTGGAAATCTCAGTTTCCTCTCATCTTAAATATGAAAACATTTACTCTTGGGAATACTTAGTTTCCATATATCATTTTTTTAAAATGAAACTCAACTCTCCTTATCCTCAAACTCAAGTACTCAAGTCTTAAAATAAGTTTTAAAAGATTGTAA
>NW_006238953.1:1027747-1039302 GCF_000226075.1 Solanum tuberosum
CTTTACTCTTACTCTTTACTCAACTCAAAGCTTAAGTCTTAAAACAAAGTTAAACGTTTGTAAAAGACTTCTTAAAGTCAAAGTAGACTCATGAATACATTCTCCTCACTCTCATGGTTACTTACTTGATTCTTGAAACAAATTACTAGAAGTTGTAGAAAACTCCACAAAAGGACTCAAAGAGACTTTCTTAGAGTGTTCGAAAGAATTCTCAAAAACTTAACTCTTAACTCTACCTTGAATTTGATTTATAAATTCAAGGTTGTGATTTGTGATAGGAAAGATCTCAGAATGTTTAGGAGTGTTTTTAGATAGTTAAACATGAGAATCAATCAAGAAATCACTTTCTGGAGCATGCAAGTCCTCGACGCAGTGATGCATTTTAATATTTGGTCGCGAAATAACTTTTGAGGTAGAACGGTCCGTGACCGCTCCGCTCCGGGAAGAAATTTTTTGTGAAATGGGGAGGCAGGTCCGCGACGCGGACTGGGTTGCCAGATTGGCCCGACTTTTTCCCTCTTCGTTTTCTAACCCCAATTGGCCTAAATTCGATGCTTTTTCGCAATCCCTCTTTAGATTTAGATACCCAACTCAAGGATAGAAGAACCTACTCATATACTACTCTAAAATCGACTTGATTTCACCAAGAACTCACCAATCTCATCTAATCTCAAGAACTAAAGCTAATTTCGAGAACATAATTCAAGAACATCATACTTTCAAATTTCTAGAATGAATTTAACGCTGAAATTAACATGATTAGCATGTGGGTGAACAAACACAACACTTTGGAAGCTTACATACCTGAAAGAACTATCTTCTTGAAGAATTTGAAGGAAAATCCTTATAGAAGAACCCTAGCCTTAGCGTTTCTTGAATTCCTTGAGCGTTAGAATTTTTGGAGTGGATGAGAGGGTTTGATTTAGGAAAACTGGATTTTCTACACGTTTAGGGAAATTTAGATGACCTCCTAAGGGTTTATAGGACTAAAATACCCTTTAAGAAATAAATAAAACGAGCTTGAAGTCGGAATAATTTTTCACCAGGCAGTGAGGTCCGTATTGACTCCGTAACGCGGAGCTGCTGCCAGGTTTGTGTGTCGTTAGTAAATCATTCATAACTTTTTACTCAGAGATCGAAATTTAGCAAACTCGGTGGCGTTGGAAAAATAATTCAAAGACCTTTTATTGAATACCTTGTAGCCCACCTAACGAATTTTGTACTGAGAGTTATGGTCGTTTGAAATTGACCCAAAACTTAAAGGAACTTAGGAATGACTTGAATGAACTCTTTAGTTCTTCTTGAAACTCAAGGTGCTACATCTAGTGATCTTAACACTCAAGAAAAAATTAAATTCCTTGGTAAAAACTTACTCACTACGAAGAATGGTTCGAGTCTTAGATATTACATATGTTACCAGATATAATGGGAGAAGAACAATGTAGAAGTAATGGTCGTAGTTGACCACTACACACTTTCTGCCAAAAAAACACACAACAGACAACAAATATGCCCTGACATTCTCAGCAACGTTTATCAGTATTCAAGAATGGCAATTAATCCAAATTCAACTGCCAAAAGAAGTAATGCAATATGCTTAGTAATTAGGCCATTATGCTTAACTTCTGACAGGTGTGCATCTAAGGAATTGGAAAAGCACTTCAACATAATTTTAATAAGAATATTAAAAATGCTTCTAAATCAACACTTATTCTACCTTCTACCCTACATATTGCACATAGATTTCCTCACAAGTTATGTGTAACATCTCGCACCTAGAAACGACTATAAAGAGTTTAAAATATAAAAATATTGATTTTTGGAAAGAATAAGGAAATCTGGAAATTGTCTAAGTTAAGAAAGTGAGTTTTGGCCATTTTGAAACGGCCATAACTCCTATATCAGGAGGATTTAGGAGCAGATCTCGATATTGTTGGAAATACCTTGGATAGATCTTTCCAACGCCGCCGAGATTGCACAATTTCGACATCGTATGAGTGAGATATGCCTTTCGGAAGTTGGGTTGTTGGATTGAGAAAAGTCCCAATCCGGATTTAGGGAAGGGCAAAGTAGTCTTTTCTCTAATTAATTTCCTAATTTGATTTTAGGGATTTATTGGGGTAAAAACATGACTTAGTCAGTTTGGAGAATTGAGACATACGCTTAGGGATTGGAGAAGAGAGAAAAGAAGAAAGAAAGGGAGAAAAAGGCAAGAATTCGTCAAGATCATCCAAGCTTGTGAGTGGAATTCGTCGGGGGTGATCCCTATTAAGGTATGTGAGATCTTTTAGTGATGGGTTAGTTCACCCACACACCAACTTGTTTCAATTCAGCGATTTGGAGTTGTTTACATGTTAAGAAGTGAAGTTTTTGAAGAACATTGTTGATTTCTAGTTGGTTGATTGTTGAATGCCCAGTGTTGATTTGATTCGTGTTTCCGGGTTGTTTTTCGAGTTAAATCTATTGGGTATTGAGGTAACTAATGATTCTAAGTGTTTGGGGAAATAACCATAGATGTTTAGAGGGTTTAGAGATGAAAAACGAAGGAGAAAAGTCGGAGTTTGCTGGGCAAGGGGTTGGGGCATCACGCCTCTCAGAGCGCCCCACTTTAGAGTCTGAAGTTTGGCCTCTGAGGCGATGCGCCAGCCAGAGCGCCACAACTTCAGCTCTGAAGTTTGTGCTCTGGTTCCCCACGCCTCTCAAAGCGCCAAGGACGCCAGTTCTCCCCATTCATTCCCCACTTTTTCGTACTTGTTCCTAAGTGATGTACCTATATTTTCTAGTTGTTTCCAATACTCTAAGGTACATCTAAACATCATGAAATCATCCGTAAACATGAAATCATGAACCTTGAATCCATAATCCAATTCAAGAAAAGTTAAGATCAAATTCAAAGAAGTTAAGAGTTCAAGTCTAGAAGTTAAGAAGCAAGTCAAAGCAAAGTTTCTTAAAGTTTTCAAGAGTCTTTATTAAACGTTTAAACTTCGTTTTTTAGGCTCAAGTTTCAAGTTAAGCAAATAGGAAAGAGTTGAGTTCATTTCTCAAAAAGCTATAAGGGAACTAAGTATTCCCAAAGAGTTTATAAATGTTTTCACATTTGAGCAAGAAAGGGAACAACGATTCCAAGAGTAGCTTTTAAGCTAAGTTTTGAGTAGTTATCTCAATTCAAAGAAAGAGTTTTGTTTTTACAAACATATGAGCTAAGTATATTTTGGCAGTAGTATTGAGCACCGATATGAGGATGCGAGTTCATATTAACTCAAGTCTCCATAAACCATGTAGCCATCATGGGTAGTAAAGGATCATACTTTTTAGATGACTCCTTAAGATGCTTTTAGCATAGACTAGTGGATCCACTAAGTTAAGCGTTCTATATGACGGCAAAGTATAGGACAGTTCTGACAGCGTGGGTAAGACGCTGTATCACCACTTAGGCTCATAATGGTGAATGTGTCTTATTGCTTTTTATTGAGTTCAGTTGTTCATGAGTTAAACAGATCCAAGGTAAGTGTTCCTTTGTACTCCTTTTAAGCTTAAGTTGTTGTTTAGCTTTCCAACTCGCATACTCGTACATTCAATGTACTGATGCCAGTTGGCCTGCATCTTATTATGATGCAGACACAGGTAACCAGGATCAGCATCCAGCACGCCGTTGATCCAGTTGAGCACTCCAGAGTCAGTGGTGAGCCTCCTTGTATTCCGGAGGACTCTGTTATTTCGTTTTCCTAGTTTTGCTTTATTAGGATGTTGTGGGGTCTTTCCCAACATCCATCTCAGTATTACAGAGGCTTCATAGACAGTCAGACAGTTAGTATTGAGTCGCTCATCTATGTATTTGCAGATACTTTGTTTTGAGACATAAGTTGCCATTTTGGCTAAGATGTTGTCATTTAAACTATTACATTGAGTTTATTTTGTTGAGTTAAGTAAGCCAGGCCAAGGGTTCGCTTGGGGCCAGCAATGGTCTCCGAGTGCCAGTCATGTCCAGGGTGTAGGCTCGGGGTGTGACATTATGTTGGTATTAATTATGTAAGACTACAAAAAATGCAACCAAACATCGTATATAATTAATACATGAATAACTTTTAAACAACATTTAGAATCCTATCAATCAAACATGTTATAAGTTATGTTAACTTTTCTACCTAATACAAAATTTCTACCAAATATAGTAAAACTAATGTAGCTTTTTATATACATGAATAAAAATGTACCTTATACAGTAACCAAATGGCTTATAATTGAGATACCATCTGGATGTTTATAAGTTATACCTATCTTTATATTATTACTCCGTTCCATTTTCCACTTTATTTTTATGTTAATTATCTACTTTATGAAAAATAAATAATACAATTTGCTAACATCATATGAAATATAGGAAATAAAAATAAAAAGTGAAGTTAATAAATACTATGGCTGACTTACTTGTCAAAACACAGAAGATAAATAAATGACAAGGTCATACAAACACAATTAATATTGAATGATATCTACCACTAACATATTTTGACACACGATCAATTTTATGTAGCAATTTTAAGAGGACTATCAAAACTGATGACAAAAGTCTTGATTATGCAATAACAACTGGTTAGATTACAAGAAAAATATACAATAAATATCATCTATAAGGTAATATTAGTGAGATACGACTAATTACATGATTGAACCTAATCAAATTGAAATAAAAATATAAATTATTGCATTTAACTAATAAATTGTTTCACTGATCATCTTCATAGGTTCGCGTGAATAAGAGATATGACGATCCACATTGAGCATTCACAAAAAAATCTGCAATATTAATTTGTTCAAAGGTAATTATTCAAATCTTTGCTTAAGTAAGCAATACTATTTACTATAGCATATATTTTCTAAATTGGTAATCATGTATTGAAAAACTAGTATATATATACCATTTTGCCCCTATACTAAATTAAAATCTAATTAACTATTTAATAAATAGTAAAAATTAATTAAAGTCCAATTATATCTACATACATGCAGAATTAATTAAAATCCATCTCGTGCATTTTAATTCTTTAGTTATGATTTTTTTTATAAAAAAATTAATCCGATTTTCAACTGATTATCTTCCACAAAAGTGAGATATTTTTATAGTCTTTTCACATTCTGAATTAAATTCTGTGTAATTATCCAATTACTGTATACGATCATTATAATACTTTAGACTTACGTTCTTACTCCTATATTGTTCTATTTTAAAGACAACATCATTTGAGACTTACGTTTTCTTTCAAATCTATTGTAATACTTTAGAGGCTTGTACACGTGACAATCAGATTTTGGGGATATTTTTGAGTTAATTATGAAATTTCCGCATTTTATTGTAATTGGTGAGTTTTAGGCTGACTTGTCTTGGTGGGATAAGACGAGTGCCATTACGTCCATTTTTGGGTCGTGACACATTTTTGAAGAGTTATAACTTTTCTGATGAGTTGTGACCTTTTTGAAGGGTTGTAACTTTTCTATAGGGTTGCAACTTTTCCGAAGAGTTGTGACTTTTCCGAAGGGTTGCAACTCCGAATAGTTGTGACTTTTCCGAAGGGTTGTGACTTTTCTGAAGAGCTATGACTTTTCCTATGAGTTTTGACCTTTCTGAAAGGCTGTGACTTTTCTAAAGGATTGTGCTTCTTTTTTATAAGGCACCACTAGCAGTTTTTCGTACACTACCCTTTGTTGTCTGTAAAGAGAGGGGATTCATCAAATTTTTAAACTACATTTAAAAAAAATATAATAATAATAATAAACATTTTTATGCTAGTGTACGAAACACTCAATTTCGTATATCTTCTATATTTCTATGATAAGAACAATATGCACATTCTAATACTACACATTTTTTAACTATAAATGGAGGGGGGTTTTCATATTTTTAAACTACGGTTTTTATGTTTTCTATTCTTCTCTTCTTAAAACCTAAAGTTTGATTTTACAAACGTTGACAATCTCAAAGTTCAGTAAAATTAGAACACTCCATGATATGAATGCTAAATTAATCTAATACTCCAGCTAAAACATCCAATTTAGTATATCTTCTATATTTTATATCAATATTTTTATATTATATTATATTAAAGTAAATACACCTACAAAACAATAATAACAAAGTTATGAACTATGGGGAAGGGAGTAGAAAGTTTATTTAAGAGTTGTAACTACGTGATTTTAAGAGTGATTAATTTTTTATTTAGCATTATTCATATTATTTTTAAAAATAGTGTGGTACATGATTTGATTTTCACATGCAACGCACGTGCGTCAAAACTAGTATATATATATAGTGAAATTAGCAATGTCAGTTTAATCGTTCACATTTTAATCATTAAATAAAATTCATTAAAGTAGAACTATGCATTTGACACCAAACAAGAAGTCTAAGAAGCTAATTAAGATAATTAATGTAATCTCTCATGGTATGAATATGTCAATAAATTACTACTTGAATAATTAATAAATGTATGATTTGCCTTTAACAAAATTAACAAAAACATGAAGAAGTATATATATTTCTCAAAAACATACAAATAAAGCATAATGAATATCATTTGTCTTAACCTGAATTATTGAGGAACGGTATTTGATAATGCCTCGTATCCGCTGCAAGAGAATCCACTCTTTGACACATACATTAGACAGTAACAGAAGAGACAATTCGCTCTAGTTTTGTAACCAAGCGAAAAGGGATTCATGGACAGAAGTTGCAGGTAAACCCTTGGTTTGCCCTCAACATTGAAGGGTAAAATAGTCCATCAACTAATTATTATGGACATTTTGATAATTTGACTTTAGATTAGGAGCTTCTCATTTATCTTTATAATCTAATTATGTTTTGATCATTTGTGTATTGAACCTATATCACATATTAATTGGCATAAATTTTTCATATATGTATTTCAAGTATAGTGGAACGTAAGTAACCATGGAATATTGGACTCCTTAATTACTCTATAGGGTTAAGTGGAAAAGAAAATCTAAATAGATTGTTAATATATCTAAATAAATTTATGTATTCACAAATATAATAGGTAGATAATAAACATGTAGACATAAACAAATTGAGAAGGCACAAAAAGTTGAAGCGAAACTACAAAGAAGACAAAAGAATTAAACAAATCCTCGCAAAAATAACTTATCAAAAGTAAAAGGAGAACTTTTAGTTGAAAAAATTATAATATTATTTGTTAACAACATACTAAAAATTCCATCGACGCTCGATATAAATATTATATCTTAAAATAATTTTGTGTTGAGCTTTTTACACTCTCGTAAGAATAATACAGTCTGATAATTATGTCTTCACAACTACTCCATCCAACCTCCACCGGCTATAGATATTCTTCTTCTCCCGTTTTTATTATCTTTCCAACAACAAAAAAATCTAATATGAGGTAAGCTTTAACCCTTGATTGCCTTTATATTGCTCTTTCTTGATTGGTATTTCTCAGGAAAAAAAATAAAAACTGCAATATTAACGTTGAATACATTTGCGGGCATTTGAATGAATACATTCACACTTTATTGCCTCTATTAAACCTTTTCTTTTTGGTTATTTTCTAAAAAAGATTTATTTGATGGATTAGTATTTATTGAAACGCAAACTTACATTTTAGTACACAAAGTATTGTAGTCGTTATCAACAGAAAATACAAATACATAGAAGTTGCATAAAGAATATTATGACCAAACAAATGGTAGAGGGTTTTAGAAACTATGAAGTCCATAATATCCGAACTTATGAAAGAATGTTAAAATATACACATTAACTCATCAAAATCAAATATCAGAATATAAATAAAATATGAATCGGTCATTAGTAAACAAAGATACACTATTTTATCAATATACAATGTTATAAGAGAAAAAATTGAGGGGGGGGGGGGGAGGTGGGGGATTAACCTAGGATAATGCAGAATGAAGTACTGCTCCAAGGTCCGCTGAGATGATAATAAGCTACCTCACAAATCTCCAAGAAGCCTCGGAAAATAAGAGAATGGAAAGTATCACAAATCCAGGCTCATAACCTACAAAAAAATTGTAGAAGTAAGGGGTGAGTACCAAATCACACGGTACTCAGCAAGTACACCACTAAACACAAGAAAAGAGAATAGAATACGGGTACTCCTTACATCCCAACCGAACCTCCATAACTACAACCTGCATAAAACCAACCCAACCTAACAGTTCACAGTTTACATAGCACCCAGCTCAACAACAATCACTTTAACAAATTACATATCCTCAACAACAAACTCAATATTCATCAATCACAACTTTCACAAAAAAGCACTCACAAATATTATCAACAACATACAAGATCAAGTTCATCAAATAGAGGTAGTCAAACATCAAATACTTTCCAACCACCAATAAAACACATAATCATCAAGAATGAAGGATGTCATGGGATGCAATGCAATATGACACCATGAAATGATATGCCTCAGAATACCAAGTACTCTCTCAACCGTAAATACATGATACTCCTCAGAAATACATCGAGAATTCATGGCCCATGGGGGACTCGCTAGGTCCATATACCGACACGGATGATCTCCACGTGTCTGTGCGGACGATCTCAATGCACTATCATAATCAAATAAATTTCGCACGGACGATCTCCATGTGCCCAAATTATAATCTTAACATCTCACCATCCCCAGCACGGACGATCTCCCCATGCCCAAATTATAATCTTAACATCTCACCATCCCCAGCACGGACAATCTCCACGTGCCCAAATTATAATCTTAACATCTCACCATCCCCAGCACGGACAATCTCCACGTGCCCAAATTATATATCAATATGATATGTAATCACCTTAGCTATCACCAGTATATGGGTTCAATAAAGAACACAATCACACATAATAAATCAAGTCAATAATATCAGCTAATGCCCATATGCTTGACATTCTCGGATTACAATCCGTATTCTATAGTAATAAACTTTCCCTTTATAACACCGGTACTCGTACCAATGCCAGTCACAAACAATTCTCAACACATCACACACAAACAATTAATCACATTGCCTTTTATTACCCTTTTTTTCATCATTAAACTTAATCAATGTGGACAAGTTAACCCATCACCAAGTCTCATTACCCTCAAACACATATTACAAGGAAATACACGAATTCCATACACTTAACAAGGGTTTAGAAATCCACCTGCCTTAATTAATTGAACAATCACTCCAGGTCTCAAGTCTTCCCATCTCGTTGAACTTCCAACTCAAAGCAATCTATTCAAATAAGTAACCACGGTAAGATTTTGAATACTAACAACACTCATATTACTATGTGTTTAGCCTTGACCCAAAAATTCACCCAAGTTTATAATAAAGTTTCTAAATCTTGATTCCAACCAATAGGTCAAATCTCATATTTCCTGAATTTCAAGTCTAGGGTTAAATCATAATTTCTCTAAACACTACAACCCTAATAGTTTTCATATAATATAATACACTCAATATTTAATAATAATAATGATAAATAAATAATTAAAATAGAACCCAACGTCAAGTTACTATATCAGTAACTTAAGTCTAAGAAATTCAATTTGCAGATTGTGAATTCAATGTCAAAATACATGTAATTATTAAATCATTAGTAAGTATAGGATCATCCAATCATTATCTAATGATTACATCCATATGGCATGAAGGTATTTGTTTCTCCAAGTAACAAAAATACATTAGAATAGGTATATCCTTTCCCATTTGCAATTCAATTATACTTACTTTTCACTTACGACCCCACTTTAATTCACAATAACAATGATATGTTCTTACCCATATATACAAACACAAAAATTCAGGCAATGATGATGATTACATTACCTGAACAGAAGGTCGCTTAATGTTCTCTTCGTCTCCTTCGGCTACAGATTTTAGCCGCAACTGATTTTTGCCCTTTCGTGCTCGACTAAAAATATAATATTAATTACCTTTAACTATGATTTATTTAATTTTTACATGGGCTAAGTGGTATAGGATATTACTTATATTCTGGACTTGGCCCATTAATCACCTACTAATAAAATTTAATTATTTAATAAATACCATCAACTAAATAATTGAAATTATCGAATAGTATAAAATTCTCAAACCAACTTCACGAACAAGTCTAAAAATAACTCGAGACAACTATCGAGAGGGGTAAAATGGTAATTTTGTGAAAATTTTAAAAAATGACCTTCCTGGTCATTACATTATCCACCACTAAAAATCATGTTCGTTCTCGAACATAAAGAGGAAGAAGGAATAATAACCGATGTTTCCAAAAGTCTAAGTTATGACCTACCAGTCAGGAGTTCTTACCAAACCACAGACTAACACATGATTCCACTATGAATCAAAACCCTCTAATTAAACCATGACACAACCACCCATACAAATCTTTTCTCACATAACAAAGATAACATTCTGAATCGATACCGGCTACAACCAGAAGTGAACTTTAACCAACCACCACACACTCATAATGTACAAACCATCACAGATCTTATCAAGATTTTCTTTTCACAACACAATCTTTTCACGAGCTTAAGTTATAAAAATCTGATCTAACTTATCTAACCCAAAGAAGAATAAGATCAAGTACTCACCCAGCAAGCGATACCCTTCAACATGCAGAACCTTTAACGGTACTCTTAGACAATTGTAACTTTTATAGCTCTTATATAAGTTCTCATAAGCAACAGTGTGCGCGTAGAACTGCTGGTATACTTCCACTATCCAAAACAACACCAAATCTATCACAACTGAAATGACCAAGTGTGCCCAATGATCCTACCCTATCAAGAGGACAATAGAGGATCGGTACATCCGATCCACCACTAGGGATTCACCCATAGATGTAGAAACAGACGTAGACATATGCAATGAATCATACTCCAGATCATGTCCGAAATTAAATAGATGGTCACATAAGAATGTACAGAACCTAGGTTAAATAACACAGAATACTCTTTTCATAGTGTCCATATCATTATTTCCATTCAGTTAACTCCATCTCTTTGATTTTCTAGCTACCCACAATCACCAGTCTGGCTCCCATTAGGATCGTACCCATATTTGATTTATCAGGCCTCACATACTCTTCACCTGACTCCACTGAAGCCTACATCCCCAATAATAACAACAACCTAACCACTTACATTACTTTCAAACTGTCATTAGTATGAAAGTTTTCATAGCAAACACATTGTAGCCTCCAAAATTTTCAAACTATGGTGCTCTCTCTTTTCAAATAAGTAATTTATGATAGATACGGGTCCCACCCAAGGCTGATAGCACTAATTTCAAATCTAAAAGTACTTTCCCATAAATATAAAGTTATTGAATCACGTACAATGTCAACTCCACGTAATCTTTCAGATCCTAAATTTCCACTAACATTCAAAACCATCATATACCTCATACCAACACTTAAAGAAATATTTTTGGTCACTCCAATAATTCTATATACTATAAGCTCATAACATCTACTCACCATCAAATACCTATGTAACACATAAAACAAT
>NW_006238953.1:1039309-1041041 GCF_000226075.1 Solanum tuberosum
TAAGTTACCTATCATAATTTGAACAATCTAGCTCGACGTAATCACATAGAATCTTTCACACATCATTTTTTGTCACCGAAACCACAACTCAATGTTCATTAAAGTCATTGATAAACTCTTATTAAGTCTGTACCGAACTAGTGCACATCTCACAGTCATATCTAAACTCATAGGTAAAAATCAATAAATACTTCAACTACAAATCAAGGGCTTATACGGGAGGTCTTATTCCTTCACTTTTCTTAAATTCTTCCCATGACACAAAATTCTAAATATCTTAAACCCTTCAATACACCAGACTCTTGTTCCTTTTGTTGACTCGCTCACTAATATTATTCCAACAACCCTTGACATTTTTCCCTTATTCTCTAAATAAAAACTTTGAGTGAAACCTTCCTTAGGTCCTTTGAAAATCAAAATAACACACTTTATGACTCAAAACATATACCAGTCCTTCCAAATGCTCAATATTCAATACGATCGATCATTTCTTCCCTTACCAATCCATACCTTGACTAATACACTAACATGAACCTAAACTCACCATGAAAACTTGAATTTTGAATCCAACTGTGTAACTCAATCCCTTTAACTATCAACATTAGTTCATACCTTGAAGATTTTTATGAATTCACGTATCTTAGCTTATCATTGATCGCCTTTCCATCGACCTTATCATATCTTTCGCTAAAAATCCTACCATACTCATTATCAAACTCAAAACCACAAAAGAACTAATCATCATACTTGAGATGAACATCCGTACACTCTTTTCTCAAGTTTTATCTAATAGTTTTTAATCAATTTGATGATCCTGTGACACTATATATTATCATAATCAGAGTAAAACGGGTGAAATCACGTATCTCTGAACCCAATTTTCAACCCCTCTGAAGATATCTCCTTAGCCCTTGCCATCAGAGAAAATATTCTTACTCTCACCTCTTTCCGAAGGCTACAGTAAATACCACTAATTTATTATTATTTTTATTATGACTCTAGCTCCTTTAAATTCTATTCGAGCGGTGTTTCAACACCTCTTACAACTTTCCTTGCAACCACGCTACTCATCAAATAATAGCAAACCATAACATTAGATACTCACAAGTTGTCATTACCATACAAAAATCCATTTAACCAACAATCTTTATCATATAGTTCATCCTAATCACAATCCATCACGAACTCTTATTACCATTATGCTCAGTTAGCCCTTGCCATCACCACAAAGTCAACTTTGTCATCGACATGACATCTCAAAACCAACTATACCAATTAAGTTCAAAAGACTAACACAATTTTATACGTACTTTCTTACTAAAATTCTCAATTACGTTGTCACGCCCCGAGCCTACACCCTGGGCGGGACCGGCACCCGGAGACCATTTCTGGCCCCAAGCGAACCCTTGGCCTCGCTTTCTTAACTCAGCGGAAACCTAACCCAACAGAATAACTCAATGCAAATGCAAGGTTACAAAACAACTTAACTAATAAAATCTGGCCACAAGGGCAGCTCGAATATCAAAATATGATATTTACATTTATACATAGATGAGAGACTCAAAACTAACTGACTGATTGTCTGTCTATGAAGCCTCTAAAATACTGAGATGGATGTTGGGACAGACCCCGCAACACCCTAATAAAACAAAACTACAAAATAATTGAGTCCTCCAGAATGCAATGAGGCTCACCACTGACTCTGGAGTGCTCAGCTGGATCAACGACGTGC
>NW_006238953.1:1041424-1044971 GCF_000226075.1 Solanum tuberosum
AAATGTATATAGAAATACAATGAACTGATGTATATAAAAATACAATACTTTCTGTGTATGAAAATACAATAACTGCTGTGGGAGTTTCTCTAACCGACAACCATCACATAAGAGCTATAGTGATGATACAACGATCAATCTCACGCTGCCAGAGCATCCTATTCCCGGCCAAAGGTATAGGACCTGAACTGCCTAATGGATCCACTAGTCTATCTGGAAAAGGATTCATCTAAAAAGTATGATCCTTTTCTACCCATGGTGGCTAACTTGGTTCTATGGGTTCTTTGAATGCTCCCCCAATTCGGTGCTCGATACTACTCCCAAAAATACTTTAGCATATAAGTGTTTTTAACAAATCTTTCTTTAGTTTGAGATAATTACTCAAAACCTAGCACAAAGGCTCACTTGGAATCAATGTCCCTTTTTCTTGAAAACTAGACCAAAGGCTCTTTTGGAAACATAGTTACTTTCTTACTCAAATGTAAAAACATTTAGAAACTTCTTTGGGAATACATAGTTCCCTAATAACTTTGAGAAATAAACTCAACTTTATGTTCTTGACTTAACTTGAATCTCTATACTCTTTGCTTGACTTGAAACTCTATGCTCTTTACTCAACTGGAAACTTGAGCCTTAAAATGAAGTTAAAACGTTCAACAAAGACTCTTGAAAAACTTTAAAGACTTGCTTTGACTTACTTCTTTAACTTCTAGACTTAACTCTTAACTTCACTGGACTTGGAAACTAACTCTCCTTGAATTGGATTATGAATTTCAAGGTGTTTGATCACATGTTATGGATGAGTTCTTGACGTTTAGACGTACCTTGGAGTGTCGAAAACAACTATAAAACATAGGTACATTACCATGGAACATGTATGAAAAAATGGTGAAGAAATGGGAAAACTTGGCGCTCTTGGCGCTCTGAGAGGCGCGGAGCGCCAGACCAAAAACTTCAGAAGGGGCCTGCTGGCGCTCTGAGAGACGTGCCACGCCAAAGTGGAAACTTCAGAACCCCTGTTGGGGCGCGCTGGCTGGCGCGACGCCCCAGCCTTTCCCCCTAAAAATCCGACTCTTCTTCCAACCCAACACTATGAACTCACATACCTAGTAGGGATCACCCCCGACGATATCCACGACGATCCTTGACGAAAATCCTTGCTTGATCTTCTCTTTCTCCTCTTCTTCTCCTCTTCACTCTCAAATCCTTACTTTCACTCTTTTAAAATGGAACAACCTGATCTAAAAATCAGTCTAACACACCAATATAACCAAAGAATTGGTTAGTGAAAAGACCAAAATGCCCTTAAAATTTCCGGTCGGATTTCCCTGCCAACTATCCAACTTCCAAAGGGCATAACTCACTCATACAAACTCGGAATCGAGCAAAGTCGGTGGCGTTGGAAAGATCATTGCACGATCTTCGCAACCATAACTGGAACTACACCTAACTCGTCCTGAGCTAGAAGTTATAACTGTTCAAAGTTGGCCAAAAACTCACTTTTTTTTCCATAACCAATATTCCAGATTTTTGATTTCCTTCCAAAAATGACTATTTCCGATTCTAAGCTTCTTCATAGTTATTTCAAATTACCGGATGTTACAATATCTCCCCTTTGGGAACATTCGTCCTCGAATGAGGTTACTCTTACAAGGCTAAGGGTATACCTTTAATTCAAACACCCAACAAGCAACCATGCAAACACAACAACAACAACATGTTCATTATAATTAAAAGAGCACTAAGAAGGAAATTAATACCTTAATTTGCATTTCCTTCGGATTCAAAGAGATATGGATATCTCTTCTTCATATCCTCTTCGGCTTCCCAAGTAGCTTCCTCAACAAACTGGTTCCGCCAAAGGACCTTGACTGATGCTACATCTTTCGTCCTCAGCCTACGAACTTGGCGATCTAAGATCTGAACAGGAATCTCCTCTTAAGATAAGCTATCCTTAATCATATCACTTTCAGTCGACAGGATCAATGAAGGATCGCCCATGCACTTCTTCAACATAGAGAATGAAAAACCGGATGAACTGCTTCTAGTTTCTGTGGTCACTCCAACTCATAAGCAACATTGCCAATTCTCTTGGTTATGCGGTAAGGTCCAATATACTGGGGACTAAGTTTCCCCTTCTTACCAAAACCTCATAACCCCTTTCATGGGTGAAACTTTTAAATATACCCAATCGTCTACTTCAAACTCTAACGCCCTTCTCCTAACATCAGTGTAGGATTTTTGACGACTCTGTGCCGTTTTCAACCTCTCTTGAATCACTTTCACCTTCTCCATAACTTGGTGAACTAAATCTGGTCCTATCAACCCTGCTTCACCAACTTCAAAACCATCCAAATAGGAGATCTACATTTCTCCCATAAAGAGCTCCGTATGGAGCCATCTGGATGCTGGAGTGATAACTGTTGTTGTAGGCAAACTCAATGAGAGGTAGGTGATCATCCCAACTCCCTTTGAAATCGATTACACAAGCCCTCAACATATCTTCTAAAGTCTGAATAGTGCGCTCTGCTTGCCCATCAGTCTGAGGATGAAAGGCAGTACTTAAGGTCACCTTTGAATCCAAGCCCTTCTGAAACGATTTCCAGAACTGTGCAGTGAACTGTGCACCTCTATCTGAAATAATGAAAATTGGGACTCCATGAAGTCTCACTATCTCTTGAATATACAACTTGGCATAATCTTCTGCTGAATTGGTAGTCTTTACTGGTAGAAAATGAGCTGAATTTGTCATTCGGTCGACAATTACCCAAATAGAATCATGCTGTCTGCGAGACCTTGGCAACCCTGTGATGAAATCCATATTGATCATCTCCCACTTCCATTCCGGAAATTCTATCCTTTGAGCCAAACCACCGGGCCTTTGGTGCTCGACTTTCACTTGTTGGCAGTTTGGACACTTAGCAACAAATTCAGCAATGCCTTTCTTCATGCTATTCCACCAATAAACTTCTCTCAAGTCACGATACATCTTTGTGGAACCCGGATGAATGGAATATCTGGAGCTATGAGCTTCCTCCATAATCTTCTCTTGGAGTCCATCTACCATAGGTACGCACAATCTACCTTGAAATCTCAAAACACCATCTCCCCCTTGTTCAAAAGCTAATACTCTTTGCTTTTGAACATTTGCCTTCAACTCAAGCAAAATGGGATCTTGATCTTGTTTTTCTTTCACTTCTGACATTAATGATGACTCAGCGCCGTTCGCCACCGCTATTCCTCATTATGCGGAATTTGTAAATCTGACTCCCAGGCATGCCAGTCTGTATACATATTTTGCTAACTCTCTCCTTCCTTCTTCAATAATGGTGGTGCTACCAATGGACAACCTGCTCAAAGAATCAGTAACAACATTAGCCTTACCTGGGTGGTAAAGAATACTCAGGTCATAGTCCTTGAGTAATTCTAACCACCTCCTCTGTCTAAGGTTAAGCTCTTTTTGAGTAAGCACATATTGAAGGCTCTTGTGATCAGTGAATATGTCGACATGCACACCATACAAGTAATGACGCCATATCTTCAAAGC
>NW_006238953.1:1045693-1051450 GCF_000226075.1 Solanum tuberosum
CCTAAGGGAACCATCTTTCTTTCTCACAAACAAGATCGGAGCGCCCCAAGGTGAGACACTTGGTCGAATGAAACCCTTATCTAGAAGGTCTTTCAACTGCTCTTTCAACTCTTTCAACTCTGCTGGTGCCATTCTATAAGGCGAAATAGAGATAGGACGAGTATCTGGGATGAGATTTATGCCGAAATCTATTTCTCTCTCAAGAGGAATTCCGGGTAGATCATCAGGAAAAACTTCTGGAAACTCTCTTACTATAGGAACTGACTGGAAAGGAGGTATCTCAACACTAAAGTTATGAACTCGGATTAAGTGATAGACACAACCCTTCGAAACTAACTTTCTTGCCTTAAGGTACGAAATGAAACGACCCTTAGGCACTGCTGAACTACTACTCCACTCTATGACTGGTTCATTCGAAAACTGAAACTTGATTGCTCGAGTTCTACAATCTATCGTTGCATAACAAGCATGAAGCCAATCCATAACTAGAATGACATCGAAATCTACCATGTCTAACTCAACCAAACCAGCCATGGTGGTCTTGTGATTGATGGAAACAGGACAATCACGATAAACTCTTTCTGCTAGAATAAACTCCCCAATGGGTGTAGAAACACAAAAGGGTTCACAAAGTCTTTCAGGGAGAACCTCAAACTTATTTGCAACATAAGGAGTTACAAAAGATAAACTTGCTCCTGGGTCTAGCAAAGCATACACATCAAAAGCAAAGACTTTGATCATACCAGTGACAACATTTGGAGAGTTCTCTTGCCTATGGCGACTGGTGATTTCATAGAGGCGGTTTGCTCCTCCACCTGTACTAGAAGTAGCTCCTCTAGGTGCCGTCCTGTCTTGTGGAACAACTGAAGAAGACTGTGCTCTATTGCCCCCATTACCCTGCCTACTCTTTGGACACTCTCGCATGAAATGTCCATTCTGACCACACTTGAAACAACCAATGGAGCCCTCTCGACAAATACCTGAGTGGTTCCTACCATACTTGGCGCAGGCAGGAGGCTTACTACTCCCTTGCGCCACACCCTGAAGATTGTGCTGGTCTAGCCTTGAAATCCTTCGAATTCTGGCCATTAAATTCACCTCTGTATCTGGGTGCAGGTGCTCTAGCAGATGATGGAGCAGGTCCCTTTTGCCTTTGCTGAAAGGAGGAATGGCTCACATTACCTTTCTGCTGCCTGGTCTCATTATCGGACTTCGCTCTCTTATTTCTGAACTCTTCTCTGTCCCTCAGCTTCTCTTCCTCAACCTGTTGCACATAGACCATCAACCTAGATATGTCCATGTCTCCAATAAGAATTGCAGTCCTACCTTCCTTACTTGACAACCGAGACAGCCCAGCAACAAACAAACTCATTCTATTCCTCATGTCCGCAACCATCTTCGGAGCATCGCGGGATAGTTGTGTGAACTTCAGACTGTACTCATGAACACTCAAAGACTCCTGCTTAAGTGTGAGGAACTCACGTACCTTGGCCTCTTTCAATTCTCGAGGAAAGAAATACCCCAAGAAAGCTTCCTCAAAACAGGCCCAACTCGCAGGTGGTGCATTCTCAACTCTGCACCCTTTCCATTGGTCGAACCATGTTCCAACAACATCCTTTAATTGATACGCAGCTAGTTCAACCCGGTCAATATCTACCATATGCATCACATCAAAAATCTTCTTCAACTCCTCAATGAAGTTCTCTGGATCCTTCCATGAAATTCGGAGGATTCATCCCCAAGAACTCGTGAATCCTGGAAGTGTCAGCTCCTTCATGTCGAGCTCCCCTTTGCTGACCAATCTGATTAGTTACAACTTGACTCAGAATTCTAATTGCCTCTCTGAACTCGGCATTAGAAACTTCCCCTTGTGGTTGCACTCCCGGGGCATAAGGTAATTCTTGCTCATCAGCATAACGTCTAGGAAGACGCCCTCTGCCAACTCTTCATGGAGGCATGACTATCTGAAACACGCGCAAGCACGGATTAGAACGAAACTTTTTAGAGATCAACTCTAACGCACGAGATGAGTGTGAAAGAAGTGAGAAATCTTCCTAAATGTTGCAGCCTCCCAATTATAGATGTGGCGTGCTTCACATCGATAACTAGGACTCTACATACATGGCTTCATAGACTCCCTAGGACTCTTGAAATCTGTGCTCTGATACCAACTTTGTCACACCCTGAGCCTACACCCTGGGCGAGATCGGCACCCGGAGACCATTTCTGGCCCCAAGCGAACCCTTGGCCTGGCTTTCTAAACTCAGCGGAAACCTAACCCAACAGTATAACTCAATGCAAATGCAAGGTTACAAAACAACTTAACTTATAAAATCTGGCAACAAGGGCAACAAAGCAAGGAGGCTCACCACTGACTCTGGAGTGCTCAGCTGGATCAACGACGTGCAGGATGCTGATCCGGGGTACCTGTATCTGCATCATAAGACGATGCAGGCCAACTGGCATCAGTACATGGAATGTACGAGTATGCGAGCTGGAAAACTAAGCAACATAGGCTAGAAGGACATCTGGAATAAACTGAATAGCTTACCTGGCTCAACTCAACTCAACCTGACTGACTTCTTTCAATATAAGGCAATTTAAAACAAGTGCGATATAAAGAAAGACTGTTTAAAACCTGCTATAAACTCTGTGTGTATACAAAGATACAATAAGCCTGAAATGTATATAGAAATACAATGAACTGATGTATATAAAAATACAATAATCTTTGTGTATGAAAATACAATAACTGCTGTGGGAGCTTCTCTAACCGACAACCATCACATAAGAGCTATAGTGATGATACGACGATCGACCTCACGCTACCATCGCATCCTACTCCCGGCCAAAGGTATAGGACCTGAACTGCCTAATGGATCCACTAGTCTATATGGAAAAGGATTCATCTAAAAAATATGATCCTTTTCTACCCATGGTGGCTAACATGGTTCTATGGGTTCTTTGTATGCTCCCCCAATTCGGTGCTCGATACTACTCCCAAAAATACTTTAGCTCATAAGTGTTTTTAACACATCTTTCTTTAGTTTGAGATAATTACTCGAAACCAAGCCCAAAGGCTCACTTGGAATCGATGTCCCTTTTTCTTGAAAACTAGACCAAAGGCTCTTTTGGAAACATAGTTACTTTCTTATTCAAATGTAAAAACATTTGAAACTTCTTTGGGAATACATAGTTCCCTAATAACTTTGAGAAATAAACTCAACTTTATGTTCTTGATTTAACTTGAAACTCTATACTCTTTGCTTGACTTGAAACTCTATGCTCTTTACTCAACTGGAAACTTGAGCCTTAAAATGAAGTTAAAACGTTCAACAAAGACTCTTGAAAACTTTAAAGACTTGCTTTGACTCACTTCTTTAACTTCTAGACTTAACTTTTAATTTCACTTGACTTGGAAACTAAATCTCCTTGAATCGGATTATGAATTCAAGGTGTTTGATCACATGTTATGGATGAGTTCTTGACGTTTAGACGTACCTTGGAGTGTCGAAAACAACTATAAAACATAGGTACATTACCATGTAACATGTATGAAAAAGTGAGGAAGAAATGGGAAAACTTGGCGCTCTTGGCGCTCTGAGAGGCGCGGAGCGCCAGACCAAAAACTTCAGAAGGGGCCTGCTGGCGCTCTGAGAGACGTGCCACGCCAAAGTGGAAACTTCAGAACCCCTGTTGGGGCACGCTGGCTGGCGCGACGCCCCAGCCTTTTCCCACAAAAATCCGACTCTTCTCCTTTATTTTTCCAACTCTAAACCTCCTTAACTTCAATGGATCCAGCCCCAAACACTTAGAATCATAAACCCCTCAACATACAATAGATTTCAACTCACAAACACAACCGGAAACATGTCCCAAATCAACAAGAACTTCAACACAATCACAACCAACAACTTCAACAAATACAACCAACAACTTCAACAAACATAATCAATCTTTTCTCGAAATTAAACGAGTTTGGTGTGTGGGGGAAAAGAACCAATCCAACACTATGAACTCACATACCTATTAGGGATCACCCCCGACGATATCCACAACGATCCTTGACGAAAATCCTTGCTTGATCTTCTCTTTCTCCTCTTCTTCTCCTCTTCACTCTCAAACCGTTACTTTCACTCTTTTAAAATGGAACAACCTGATCTAAAAATCAGTCTAACACACCAATGTAACCAAAAGAATTGGTTAGTGAAAAGACCAAAATGCCCTTAAAATTTCCGGTCGGATTTCCCTGCCAACTGCCCAATTTCCAAAGGGCATAAATCACTCATACGAACTTGGAATCGAGCAAACTCGATGGCGTTGGAAAGATCATTCCACGAGCTTCGTAACCATAACTGGAACTACACCTAAATCATACTGAGCTAGAAGTTATAACTGTTCAAAGTTGGCCAAAAACTCACTTTTTTTTCCATAACCAAATTTCCAGATTTTTGAATTCCTTCGAAAAATGACTATTTCCGATTCTAAGCCTCTTCATAGTTATTTCAAATTGCCGGATGTTACATACATTCACACAAATATACTCGTTGAGACTTCCTTTACCTATAAGCTTGTCATCCTAATGTCGACCCACCTCCATGGATCTTACAGTGAAATCAGCACTCATTTAAAATCCTCAAAATACATTTCACAACCTAAACACATCAATATCATACCAAAGATCCACTACTAAAAGCTTCCTTATAAATAATGGTTAATTCATTCATTCGTACTAACAAGCTAGTTGGTTTCTCAAATATGAATCCAACACCAAATCTTATTATATGAGCATGTGATACAATAGATAATTCCTTAAGTAGTTGGTATTTGCACTTAACAATCGACGTATCCGTTTTTATATACCACTAGTACCATATCGTGAAAGTTTGTTGCATCCACCATTAGAACACATCATACCTACTGAGATGATTGTACCCAAATAGCCTACACATTTCTGCCCATTAAGTAACTATTATACACTACCAAATTCGTTCAGTCTCTCATCAAAAGCGATATGCATTCCTTCGTAGATCAGGTCCATCACAAGAGTAACACATTTCATAACTCTAAAAGTAAGAATTGGCACCATTGTAATAGTCGTATCATGACCTTCTTTGGTATACACTCAATCTATGAATCCACAAAAGAGATTCTAACCTCAATTGGTGCAACATCATTCTCATCATTCACTAAGTAACTCATACATGTTATGACAACTTCACTAATTGTAGTTTCCAATGATACATGTCCATTATCTAGCCATCATTTTAATCATTTCACTTCCAATTGTTAAACCACTATAAATATCGTATAGACCACACAAGTACTATTCTCTTTACTGGGGTAACTAACCTTACCCAACCCCTTCAAATTGCTGAACATTCTTAGTCTGACCAAGCCTGCTTTCAATAACTTTATCACTTCCAAACCAGATCTAGACTCCAAGCCATACACAACACCCCAACTACCCATATGAGGAACTACACACGAGTCATCACTATAAGTAAGAGTGAATGGAGTGAAGCCATAAGAATCAAAACCGGACCAAGTACGCACGATAGAGATTCAAGAAGTGAAGATTTTTCTTAGAAGTCATTATAGCCTCTCGAAGATAAATACGGACGTCTCCGTACCGATCCTCAAGACTCTACTTAGACCCGACTTGTATACACGTGAGACCTATGAACCTGGGGCTCTGATACCATTTTGTCACGACCCAAAAATGGACGTAATGGCACTCGTCTTATCCCACCAAGA
>NW_006238953.1:1051634-1052208 GCF_000226075.1 Solanum tuberosum
AAAGCCTCTAAAGTATTACAATAGGTTTGAAAGAAAACCTAAGTCTCAAATGATGTTGTCTCTAAAATAGAACAATATCATAAATATGAGTAAGAAAGTCCACTGAGATGATAAACAACTACCTCACAAATCTCCAAGAAGCCTCAGAAAATAAGAGAATGGAAAGTATCACAAATCCAAGCTCGTAACCTACAAAAAAAATTGTAGAAGCAAGGGGTGAGTACCAAACCACACGGTACTCAGCAAGTACACCTCTAAACACAAGCTAAGGGAATAGAATATGGGTACTCCTTACATCCCAACCGAACCTCCACAACTACAACCTGCATAAAACCAGCCCAACCTAACAGTTCAGAATTTACATAACACCCAGCTCAACAACAATCACTTTAACAAATACCATATCCTCAACAACAAAATCAATATTCATCAATCACAACTTTCACAAAAAAGGCACTCACAAATATCAACAATTTTACATAACACCCAGCTCAACAACAATCACTTTAACAAATACCATATCCTCAACAACAAAATCAATATTCATCAATCACAACTTTCACAGAAAGGCACT
>NW_006238953.1:1052543-1064016 GCF_000226075.1 Solanum tuberosum
ATATCAGCTAATGCCCATATGCTTTGGCATTCTCATATTACAATCCGCATTCTATAGTAATAAATTTTCCCTTTATAACACTGGTACTCGTACCAATGCCCGTCACAAACAATTCTCAACACATCACACACAAACAATTAATCACATTGCCTTTTATTACCCTTTTTTCATCATTAAACTTAGTCAATGTGGACAAGTTAACCCATCACCAAATCTCATTACCCCCAAACACATATTACAAGGAAATACACGAATTCCATACACTTAACAAAGGGTTTAGAAATCCACTTGCCTTAATTAATTGAACAATCACTCCGGGTCTTGAGTCTTCCCATCTCGTTGAACTTCCAACTCAAAGCAATCTATTCAAATAAGTAATCACGATAAGATTCTGAATACTAACAACACTCATATTACTATGTGTTTAGCCTTGACCCAAAAATTCACCCAAGTTTATAATAAAGTTTCTAAATCTTGATTCCAACCAATAGGTCAAATCTCATATTTCCTGAATTTCAAGTCTAGGGTTAAATCATAATTTCTCTAAACACTACAATCCTAATAGTTTTCATATAATATAATACACTCAATATTTAATAATAATAATGATAAATAAACAATTAAAATAGAACCCAACGTCAAGTTACTATATCAGTAACTTAAGTCTAAGAAATTCAATTTGCAGATTGTGAATTCAATGTCAAAAATACAATGTAATTATTAAATCATTAGTAAGTATAGGATCATCCAATCATTATCTAATGATTACATTCCGAGTATGGCATGAAGGTACTTGTTTATCCAAGTAAAAAAAATACATTAGAATAGGTATATCCATTCCCATTTGCAATTCAATTATACTTACTTTTCACTTTACGACCCCACTTTAATTCACAATAACAATGTTATGTTCTTACCCGTATATACAAATACAAAAATTCAGGCAATGATGATGATTACATTACCTGAACAGAAGGTCGCTTAATGTTCTCTTCGTCTCCTTCGGTTACAGATTTTAGCCGCAATTGATTTTTGCCCTTTCGTGCTCGACTAAAAATATAATATTAATTACCTTTAACTCTAATTTATTTAATTTTTACATGGGCTAAGTGGTATAGGATATTACTTATATTCTGGACTTGGCCCATTAATCACCTACTAATAAAACTTAATTATTTAATAAATACCACCAACTAAATAATCAAAATTATCGAATAGTTTAAAATTCTCAAGCCAACTTCATGAACAAGTCAAAAAATAACTCGAGAAAACTATCGAGAGGGGTTAAATGGTAATTTTGTGAAATTTTTCAAAAATGACCTTCCGGGTCATTACAAAATGTCACAACCCTTCAATGTGAAAAGTTGTCTGCCTTTAATATATTATAATATAATACATATAAATAAATATAATAAAATATAAAATATAGAAGATATACTACATTTGGTGATTTAAGTTGGGGGTATTATAATAATTTAAAATTTAAGTTATTAGTTTATTCTTTTAAGGTAGTATAGATAAAAAAAAGATAGATATAGATTGGTCTAATTTTAATTTGATATGAAATTTTAAAAAATAAAGAAGACTTTTAATTTAAGGATCATATGTAGAATATATAAAAATGTCTTTTAACTTTGTGGTCTTACAGATGCGTCCTCACCCCCAAGAAAAAAGAACATTCTATATTAAACTGAATATAAATAAAAGTACAACAAATAAATTGAAAATGAAAGAATACTTATGAAATGTAGTTTGGATTCTTCAAACAAGTTTTTGACCAAATACTTTTTCTCCATTAGTTTGAGACTTTTCAGATTCTGAACACGAAGTTGTAGTTTGTGCAACCGAAAATCATTAAAACTTCTTGTCTAGTAAGAGTTGCTGCAAATGCAAATGTATATTTTTATGGCTATGAAAATGAGTGCATATTAATTATCACGATACTCTTCTGGTTTGAAGTTGAGTTATTTCATTATCCTTGTTGAATCAATTTTTATTGATCTATCTAATTTACCAACAAAAAAATATTGTAATTGCATAATCGAACAACTCTCACAATCTTCCTTGTTATAAGTAGAAGAATAGAAAACTTACAAAAATTCGTAGTTTAAAAGTGTGAGAAACCCCCCTCTATTTATAGACAACAAATGATAGTATGAAAATATGCTTATCGTGTCTTTTAAGATAAGTCACAACCTTTCAGAAAAATCAAAACTTTTCAGAAATGTCATAACTCATCGAAAAAGTCCCAACTCTATAAAAAAATCACAACCTTTCGAAAAAGTCACTACCCATCAATGTGAAAAGGTGTCTGCTTTTAATATAATATAGTGAATATAAATATAATATTAAATATAGAATATATAATAACAAATTGGGTGTTTTAAGTTGGGGGTAATATAGTAATTTAACATTCACGTTAGGGAGTTCATGCTTTTAAGGTAGTATATATATATATATATATATATGTTGACGAAACATATACCTATCATGTAAAGATATATGAATAATCATTAAAAGGGCTAAAATATTAAACTGACACTTGATGCTAAATTTAAAGGGCTATGTATGCATTTAGTCAAGGGCAAACTACATAAATCCCACTAGTTTAGGTCCTAATTACTAACATTCCCAATAGTTTCAAATATTACTTCATCTATCATATTTCATGCTTAGGAAACATGAGTTTGAATCTGCGAGATACATGTATCTACCGAATAGACAATTAATTTTGAAAATTTAAATTAATCAAATCCCTTAATATAAGGCGGAAATCAAGGATGTATCTATATTTAATTAATTTCATTTTATTATTATTTGAAATAATAAATTCATTAATTTTATTAAGAAAAGACAAAAATATGTATATCTTGATCATGTGATTTGATTAATTTCATTTTATTACTCTTAAAATAATAAATTCATTAATTTTATATGATCTAATATTAATTTCATGTATCTATTTATATGATCTAATTTTAATTTCATGTATCTTTTATATGTATCTAGTATTAATTTGATGTATCAAGTGTCAATTTCATACATTATATTCAAAACATGTATCTTGGATACATAGTATGCATATACATATAATTTTGTGTTCTAAATATGAAATGTACTGAAACACACGAACTTAGAAACACATCACGACGGTAGATCAGTATCTGCCATATCATTAAATCAAGAACAAAAGTAAAAAAATTCAAAAATCTTCATTCTTTTTTCTCATAGATACATATAATCTTAACTCAGATACACGAACTCTTAATTAGAGACATGTACACCTAATGTGTATCCAACATTGTTGCACACTTGATATGTACTTAATGGTGTATTTGTTCTTCTTAATTACATTCATAGCTGGTCAGGACATCTCACCGCGGCGGTGTTTGCTCTCACATTTTGATTTGTCGATGTTGCTCTCTTTACCTAGATCTGACGGACCTCCGGCAGAGCCATTACAAATTTCACTTTTTCGTCCCTCCGACTAATAAAATTTTGAAGAAGAAGGCCCTCAAATCGTCAGAGATAAAATTTGAGTCAACTAAAGAGTGAAATTGTTAGAAAAAAAATTGTGACTAATTTGGCAGCAAAAAGGCACAAACAAACTAGTTGCAAATAACACTATTGCCATTATATTGTAGCATCCTCTATACAATAAAATATAATTTTCTAAAGCTATTACATTATTTGCGTTGAATCAGGTTGTTTGCGGCAGTTGATACTCGCTAATTTGTGGGAGGTGGGTGGGGGGAGATTAGGGTTGGAGATTGGAGGAGATGTTGAAAGAGAAATATATTTAATTGTTATTAAAATGTTAATTGTGAAGTTTAAATGTAAGGATAAGTAATCAATCCTAATTTTAAGGGATGTGAGTATCAAATTGTATCTTCAATAATATATGGTATAAAATATTAAAAGTGGTACTATATGTAATTGTTTGAAAGTAGAGATAATATTAGTATATATGATAGTAATGTATGTCTAATAAAGTAGTTTATCCTTTAGTCAAAAGTTTAGAAGGACTAATTGACAAATTATGTAGTTCTTAGAGGTAAATTTATAAACTTTTAAGAAGTGCAATGTCTTTTTGCTCTATAAGAGCTTCACTCTTTCTTCTTCCTTTAGCCCTTAAAACCCTGCATTTCACTTAGCCATCATACTCCTTTTCTTTGGTATGTAAATAGCCTTCATGAGTCTGTAGTTGTTACTCAAATGATATTCTTGAAGTGATGAATGTTCTTAAGGATGTACCTGAATATGACTCACAAGTTGCATCTAGTAAGATCAGACACATTCATCAGTTGAAGAATCTCCTTTGGGTAACATCCTACATGTTAATTAATTCCATAAGAATGTAAATTTTCTTTAATCAGGTTTTACATGTTAAAACTTCACCAAAGATGATTGTTAAGTCTTTGTTTAGCTTTCAACATAAGTGAATAATTTTACATTTGTGTTATTAATATATATTTTTGTTTATAATTTTTATTGTTAGTTTTTCTATCATATAGTAAATTGATTGTTTTTCGATTCCCAACTTAATTGGAAGAGGCAGATTCATATTGAAAGAGACTTATGATATATTGTTTATTGTAACTTAAGTGAATTCATAGATTTTCCTTTGTTAAGTGGTGATGAATAATTATATTATAGACCTATTAAGTGCAAGTCGGTAACATTAATTTGTTGCATTGCAAGTATTTGATCTATTGATTTTCTAAGTTTAAGTTTAAAGATATATATATATATCAAACCAAATTTATTACAAGATCATTATAGCTTAAATTCCCTACACTAAATCAAGTTGGATTATGATTTCATTCCTACACTAATTCAAGTTGGGAAATTCTAAAGTGAAAAGTTGCATTACCATTTTATCCCTACAAATAAAAATGTTAGTGAAATATCTAATTAATGAAATATTAAATAATTAATACATATATTAATAACATACCAAAAAAATATTAATTAGAATAAAATACAAGCATCAATGCCTAAAAGGGTACATTAAAAACACACACCCCATTTGTCTTAATATTGAAGACCCCAAAAGTTTAAACTACTAATTGATGATGCAGTATTAATGTTGGTATTTAATATTCTTCTCACAAGAGAAGTGTGGCAACATACATAATACACGGCTGTTGGCTTTGGATACTTAAAGACTCTCTCATCATTTAGAATTATTTTATAAAGGGTAAATTTAATCGCGCTTCGTACTGTTACAAAAAAGTCTCATTAGATTTACAAACTATGTTTATTCTATATTTGAAAATTAAAAATATTTGAAAATTTACTTTTAAAATCTAAATGAAGTTTTACTACTTTATATTATTTTTAACGCTATGTTTTATATAAAAAAAAAATTCTCTAACCTTTCATTTCCTAAAGGCTTTGCCCTTACTCCATAAAATAGCATGTAATATCAATTCTAATTGATAAAAAGAATTAGAATGATTTCTATTTTATGGAATAACCTTTTATTCATTTTTGCCCACATCATAAAATCATAATTTTGTTAACTCTTATTAGTAATATAATAAATTGATTATCTTTTAGTTCTGTGGATTTTTGTTTGAACTCTCGTAGGCGGAATATGAAAAGGTTGTAGCATTCCATAAATATGAAACATGAGAATGTTGTAACTATTGAGCACACCAATTATCGTTTCTTTCATTAAAAATAATAATGCGTGAACTTTATAGTAAATTTTACTAACCAAAAATGAGTAAAAAAAGCAAAAATAAAATTAACAAAATAAAAAAAAATACTATTAAAAAAAAGAGTGTAAAAAAGCCAAAATAAATTAGAGAAAAAATAAATAGTAATATTGCTTTTCTTTTAATCCTTTAATTAGAAAATAAGAGAAAAATTGAGAAAAGATTAAAAAAATAAAAAAAGTATAATTGATAAATTGAAGAGAGACCTAAGAAAATGAAACAATAGCAATAATGAGATCTGAAGAAATAAAATATTGTAATTAAATTTATTTTAAAAATTAAATAGAATTTGACCAATGACTCCTTTTGCAAGTTGACCATTTTTTGTTGCCTTTCATACACAGTGTAAAATTTTGTAATAACATCTTGTATTTAACATATATAAACTTCTACTTTATCAAACTAATTTGACTATCCCTTTTGATGATCTTCGTTCATCATTAAACTTCATTTTTTGATGAATTTGAATCAAATTAAGCTTACCATTGCCATCAATTTTTTTTTTCATATGGTGAAATTGTGTTTGACATAAAACAAAATTTTGAAGAATATATCTATAATCTTCATCAAAGTGATTATAAATTGTCACACCACCTTTTCTAAATCATGTCTTTTGATTTTTAACCACATGATGATGAATCAAAATCTAAATGAAGGAAAACATTTAAAAGGAAGAAGATATATTGATAAAAAACGGAGAAATAAAATGAGTAGCTAACAACTCTATAGAGTATTGTTATTAATAGATGGATTAAATCATGGAAAATTTGGTAAAAGGAAGTTGAGGAGACTTTTTCTATGTCATCTCTTTTGTTTTTAACCACGTGATGATGAACCAAATGAAGGAGAACATTTAAAAGGAAGAATATATATTGATAAAAAAAGAAGAAGGAGAAAATGAAAATTAGTAGCTAACAATATCACAGAGGATTGCTATTTATAGATGGATTAAATCATGAAAAAATTGGTAAAAGGAGGTTGATCAGGAGGCATGTTACGTTATTTAAGTAGAGAATGCAAATAGATAGAACTTTTTAGTAACTCATGAAATATAATTAGATATAGTAAATATGATAATTGTTGCCAATCTGTCTTTAAAAAATAGTAATACTGATTACCAGAAACTTTGTAGAAACACGAAGTTACCAAAGTTTCCAATGAACCAGTGAAGAACAGAAGAACAAAAATTAATTCACAAAAAATAAAATCTGTAAAACATACCTGAATCTGGAAAATACAGAACGGAAAAAGATCAAGCCCACTAAATGCACAGTGTCCCTTAAGGAAATTATTCCCCTCTAGTATCCGAGGTTTGATTTGGAATATGTCCTCCCAGGATAGAATGATCTCAATCACCAGTGTATTCAACCCAAAACCCTAGTGTCAGCGAGCCACTCAATGGTAGTAAAGTACACGAAAAATATTTGTGCAGAAGAAGAAGAAGAAATCAGAAATTTTCGGAAGTAAAAAGTCTGAAGAATAACTGGTATTTATAGCCAAGAGGAACTGGTTCCGAAAGGTTGCAACCTTTTAGAAACCACACGACCATTTCAGAAAGTTTGCAACCTTTCAAACAGTCATGGTTGTTCCTGAAAGTTGCAACCTTCCAGAATAGTCATCTCCAACGGTGGGAAATTCAAATAAAATGGGAAAGTAATTTAAATAAAGTGGGTCACGCGGATCTGAGTCGGGTCGAAACGTTTCGGTTAATTAACTAATTAATTGAAACATTTTTGGCCATTTAATTTTATTTATTTAATTAAATAAATAATTAAAACAAAACTTTGTCCATCTCTCGATAGATCATTTTCCAAAGCTGAAGCCGAAGCCGAGTCGAGCGAGCGACGACGGCGACGGCACGAGGGGGTTCCCTCTTTCCAAACCTTTTAATAATGAATAGAAGTGTGTCTCTATTTAAACTCTTCTATTTTTCTTTCCACCACCAATAAGGGAGAAATGCCTTTTTACTAAAGCATAAGAGGACTTTTCAAGTTCCTCTCTTTTCATCTTCCCTCCATTTCCCATTAACTCTTGCTATACACCCAACAATCCCCCACATGAATGGGGAATGGTTATAACATAAGGAATGCATGGACGAGTGTGTACTTTACAAGCAAGGATCAATTGCATCTGGATAAGTAGGTTTCCCCTTGGACTTTCCATAGTGAACATATGTCGGATATACTCGGTCAATCGGTGGATGCGATATCTTTGAACCATCGAGCTTTGGTGTATACCTAGACAACCATATGTCACACAATTAACCCTTTACTGTTTATGGTTGTTACGGTTGTGTTCGTTTCAGCCATGAACACCTCCTGGTTTCATGAGTGTATAGAGAATAGATTTTTTAACATAAAATTCTCTTTGAAGCGGCTTACACTTCACACTCGCATAGGTGATTTCTAACCGTGTCATATCGTAGATATATTATTTGGTCAAATCTGCAAAACTTAGCAAATCATTAAAAACTTTAAGCTTTATTAACCCATTAACAAGCCTTAAAGTCTTAACCTTGTTCCTGAACATTGTTTTCATCATGAGAATGGATTGAGTTGATTGACAATGTCGAACCGTCAGTCACAACTTTGTTTTTCTCCTTGAATCTCTCTTGGGATCTACCGCCATGTTGACTTGTCCTAAGCCGTAAACCCATTCCCTTAGATGATCTTTCAATTGCCTCTCTCACTAGGACTTTCGTTAGTGGATCTGACACGTTATCGCTTGACTTCACATAGTCAATTGTGATAATTCCACTAGAGAGCAGTTGTCTTACGGTGTTATGTCTCTATCGTATATGATGAGACTTACCGTTGTCCATGACACTCCCTGCCCCACCTATTGTTGCTTGACTATCACAATGTATGCAAATAGGTCCCACAGGTTTGGGCCAGAATGGAATGTCCTCTAAGAAATTCCGGAGCCATTCAGCTTCTTCACCAACTTTATCTAAAGCAATAAATTCAGATTCCATTGTGGAGCGAGCGATACATGTTTGTTTGGACGATTTCCAAGAGACTAATCCTCCACCAAGTGTAAACACATAACCACTTGTGGGTTTTACTTCATTTGACCCGGTGATCCAATTTGCATCACTATATCCTTTAATCACGACAAAATATTTATTATAATGCAAAGCATAGTGTTGTGTATGTTTCAAATACCCCAACACACGTTTCATTCCAAAATATGGTTACTTAAAATTGATTTGATCTCACTATTGACTGCTTCTTTCCAATAAATTGACTCAGACGAAGATATAGCTGCTTTAAATGTTTGAGGCTCATTTTCAAGCGAAAATGCCACAAAATCTGGTCCGAAAGAAGTGGATTTCCATTGGCGATTACTATGCCTAGGATCCTCATTAGGTTGTGTATTTTCCGTTGATTCTTCCCATGGTCGTTTAGGTCTTTCACTTGTCGATTCACATTCAGTTTTATACGGATAAATGTTTTCAAAGAACTCAGCGTTATCTAACTCAATTACCGTATTCACATGAATTTCAGGATTATCAGATTTGTGAACCAAAAACCGACAGGCCTTACTGTTCACAACATATCTCATAAATACACAATCCACTATTTTGGTTCCAATTTTCACCCTCTTGGGTAAATGAACCTCTACCTTGGCTAGACACCCCCACACTTTGAAATATTTCAAGTTGGGTTTCCTTTCTTTCCATAACTCATATGGAATCGATTGCGTTTTGCTTCGGGGGTACTCTATTGAGTATCTTGGTAGCCGCAAGGATGGATTCTCCCCCACAGGTTTCACGGTGAACCAGAACTGATTATCAAGACATTCATCATTCCTTTAATGTTCTATTCTTCCGTTCTACCAAACCATTTGACTATGGTGTATAGGGTGCAATAGTTTGATTAATAATACCATATTCCAAACATATCTCTGCAAAAGGAGATTCGTATTCTCCACCCCTATCACTCCGAATCAGTTTTATCTTTTGATTCAATTGATTCTCCACTTCATTTTTGTATTGCTTAAATGCATCAATTGCTTCATCCTTACTATTAAGCAAATATACATAACAAAATTGAGTGCAATCGTCAATAAAAGTTATAAAATACTTTTTCCCACCACGAGATGGTGTCGACTTCATATCACATATATCTGTGTGAATTAAATTAAAAGGTTTTGAATTTCTTTCATCAGACTTATAAGGATGTTTAACAAACTTACTTTCTACACAAATTTCACATTTCGATTTATCACATTTGAAATCAGGCAATACCTCTAAAGTAACCAATTTTCACAAGGCTTTGTAATTTACATGTCCCAAACAGGCATGCCATAAATCATTTGACTCCAATAAGTAAGCAGAAGCAGAATTCTTATTAATACTGTCAACAACCATTACATTCAGTTTGAAGAGGCCCTCAGTGAGGTAGCCTTTTCCTAAGAACATCTCATTCTTACTTATTACAACTTTGTCACTAACTAGGACACACTTAAACCCATTCTTAACGAGCAGTGTAGCAGAAACTAAATTCTTCCTAATAGTAGGAACGTGAAAAACGTTGTTCAGAGTCAACACTTTGCCGGATGTCATTTTAAACATTATTTTCCAGTTCCTGCAATCCTTGTAGTGCTGTGTTCCCCATGAACAGATCTTCATCGAACTCAGCATGAGTGTACGTTGCGAAGGCTTCTTTCGCAGAGCAAATATGTCGAGTAGCACTTGAGTCGAGAAACCACTCCTTGGGATTTCCAACTAAGTTGCACTCAGATATCATTACACAGAGGTCATATGCATCTTCCATCTCTTCCACGATGTTTGCTTGACTTTTGCCTTTGTCTTTGTCTTTGTCCTTTCTTGGAGCACGACAGTCAGAAGACTTGTGACCAGCCTTACCACAATTGTAACAATTGCCCTTGAATTTCTTCTTGGCCTGTTCTGACTTCTGTCCGTTGAACTTCTTTCTCTTCTTGCCTTTGGTAGGAGCTTCTTCAACAATATTAACTCCAATTATTGTCGAACTCTTACGAGACTTCTTTTCGGCGGTCTTGTTATCTTCCTCAATCTTGAGCCGAATCACGAGATCTTCAAGCTTTATTTCCTTACGTTTGTGCTTTAGATAATTCTTGAAGTCGTTCCTACGAAGGAGGTAACTTCTCGATCATTGCAGCCACTTGAAAAGCTTCATTTACTACCATATCCTCAACAATCAGATCATGGAAATAAGTTGAAGTTCCTGCACTTGTGATCCAACAGTTTTACTATCTGACATTTTATATTCTAAAAACTTTGCGACCACAAACTTTTTCAAGCATTCATCTTCTGTCTTATATTTCTTCTAAAGTGCATCCCACAATTCTTTCGAAGTTGTCATTGCACTATAGATAGTATATAAGTCATCCTCTAAAGCACTAAAAATGTAGCCTTACATAGGAAGTCTTCCTGTTTTCATGCTTCAATAATCATGAATTTTTCTGTCTGGCATTTCAGCAGCAGGCACCAGAGTTACTTCATTAGTAAATTTCTGCAGACCAAGAGTGATAAGCCAGAAAAATACCTATTGCTGCCATCCTTTGAAATTCACACAAGAGAATTTTCCCGATTTCTCTACTGGTGGTACAACAGTTCTAGTTGGTGCTGTAACAACCACCGTAACCTTATCATTTGCCATTTCAGAATCTGTAATAAACATAAATTGATACAAATGACTCAGTAAGCAACAACCTAAATTGCAAACTTAATAGGAGTATAAAACCACAAAGGTTTTTGTCTCCAC
>NW_006238953.1:1064283-1066180 GCF_000226075.1 Solanum tuberosum
AAGATCAAGCCCACTAAATGCACAGTGTCCCCTTAAGGAAATTATTCCCCTCTAGTATCCGAGGTTTGATTTGGAATATGTCCTCCCAGGATAGAATGATCCCAATCACTAGTGTATTAATACCCAAAACGCTGGTGTCAGCGAGCCACTCAACGACAGTAAAGTACACGAAAAATATTTGTGCAGAAGAAGAAGAAGAATTCAGAAATTTACGTAAGTAAAAAGTCTGAAGAATAACTGGTATTTATAGCCAAGAGGAACTGGTTCTGAAAGGTTGCAACCTTTCAGAAACCGCACGACCATTTCAGAGAGTTTGCAACCTTTCAAACGGTCATGGCTGTTCCTGAAAGTTGCAACCTTTCAGAATAGTCATCTCCAATGGCGGGAAATTCAAATAAATGGGAAAGTAATTTAAATAAAATGGGTCACGCGGATCCGAGTCGGGTCGAAATGTTTCGGTTAATTAACTAATTAATTGGAATGTTTTTGGCCATTTTATTTTATTTAATTAATTAAATAAATAATTAAAACAAAATTTATCCAAAAAAATCTCTCGATCATTTTCGAAAGCCAAAGCCGAAGCCGAGCGAGGAACGACGATGACGACGACGACGGCGAGAGGAGGGTCCCTCTTTCCAACCCTTTTAACAATTAATAGAAGTGTTTCTCTATTTAAACTCTTCTATTTTTCTTTCCACCACCGATGAGGGAGAAATGCCTTTTTACTAAAGCATAAGAGGACTTTTCAAGTTCCCAACTTTTTCATCTTCCCTCCATTTCCCATTAACCCTTGCTATATACCCAACAATAATTTATTTAATTATTAAATGTATAATTGTCTGTTACAAAAATGAAGGAATTTTTTTAAAAAAAAAGGATAAAAAGACAAATATGAATGGAGGTCATAGAGAAGTGTCACATCACCTTGACAATTTCTTGTTTCTCTTTGGTACTTGAAGGTGATAGAGGGACACTTCATGAATGGTTGATATTACAATGTGGGGAATCGATAGAGCTCCTCACCAACAAGATAGTAGTTCAAGTAGCCAATCAACTGAGCTGCTAAGATTCTCCTATTTGTCGCATCCCTCACATTTCAATACAAGTACTTTTACCTTAAGTAGTTGTGAATGTTTAATTTAGTGTCTACTGTGACACATCTTAAATGTTTCTAATATATAGCTAACTCTTCCTTTAAGAAGAACAACATTTGTGTGATCATGTTCAATATTATATTAGAACACCAACGAATGGACATACTTTACTAACTGACTGACTGTCTATGAAGCCTCTAAGATACTGAGATGGATGTTGGGACAGACCCCACAACATCCTAATAAAGCAAAACTAGGAAAGCGAAATAACATAGTCCTCCGGAATGCAAGGAGGCTCGCCACTGACTCTGGAGTGCTCAACTGGATCAACGGCGCGTTGGATGCTGATCCTGGTTGCATGTGTCTGCATCATAATAAGATCCAGGCCAACTGGCATCGGTACATTGAATGTACGAGTATGCGAGTTGGAATGCTAAACCACAACTTAAGCTTGAAAGGAGTACAAAGGAACACTTACCTTGGCTCTGTTTAACTCATGAATAACCGAACTCAGTATAAAGCAATAAGACACATGCAATATATATAAACCTTGTAAAACAGTGTAAACAACTTAGTTCATTAAAGATAAGCAATAACAAACTCAACTTTACTTATATATAAAAGTAATATAACTTTAGTGGGAGATTCTTTAACCGACAACCACCACTATGAGCCCTAATGATGATACAACGTTTTACCTCACGTTGCCCAAGGACCATCCTATAACTTGCCTTGATATAGGACCTTACTTAACTTAGTGGATCCACTAGCTTAACTTACGTGATCATCTAAAAAGTATGACC
>NW_006238953.1:1066701-1066968 GCF_000226075.1 Solanum tuberosum
GGATGATTTCATGATGTTTAGATGTACCTTAGAGTGTTAGAATCAACTAGGAAATATAGGTACATCACTTAGAAACTAGTACGAAAAGGTGGGGGAAGAATGGGGTGAACTGGCGTCCTTGGCGCTCTGAGAGGCGTGGGGCGCCAGGCCCCATACTTCAGAGAAGTTTGTGGGGCGCTCTGACTGGTGCGGCGCCCCAAGGCCAAAACTTCAGAGGCTGCTTTGGGGCGCGCTGGCTGGCGCGGCCCCCCCGCCCCGCTTACCCGG
>NW_006238953.1:1067067-1069772 GCF_000226075.1 Solanum tuberosum
TGTGTGGGTGAACTAAACCAACACGAAAAGATCTCACATACCTTAATAGGGATCACCCCCGACGAATTTCACTTCAAACGCTTGACTTTCTTGGCGAAATCTTGGCTTTCTCCCGTTCTTTCTTTCTTTCTCTCTTCTCCAAGCCCCAAGGGTATTCTAATTTTTCAAAAGTGAATTAAGTTCTGTTTTTACCCCAATAAATCCCTAAAATCGAATTAGGAAATAAATTAGAGAAAAGACTACTTTGCCCTTACCTAAATCCGGATTGGGACTTTCCTCAATCCAACTGCCCAACTTCCGAAAGACATATTTCACTCATACGATGTTGAAATCGCGCAAACTCGGCGGCGTTGGAAAGATATCTCCAAGGGCTTTCCAACTATATCAACAACTACTCCTAAATCATCCTGAGCTAGGAGTTAAGGCCGTTTGAAAATGGCCAAAACTCACTTTCTTAACTTAGACAAAATTTTCCAGATTCCCTTATTCTTTCCAAAATCATTATTTTCAAAATTTAAACTCTTTCTAGTCGTATCTAGGTGCGAGATGTTACAGGATTTATGTAAGACAAAAGTGTAATACCATGCAAATTCTAAGCAAAGATTCGAACAATTCTTCGTATTTGTATATTTTAGTCCCTTGGATGATTCCTAATTGTGAATAGGTATCAAGGTTAATTCTTTAGTGTGAGAAGAGTTCTGGAGATGAATTTGGTAATCTTCTAGCACAAAGTTGAGCTGAAAGCTCCTTTACCGAGTGAGTTGGTATAAGTTTTTACTTGGGTTAGCCTCTAGTGAACACATATCTTAAAATCGAAAGAGTTATGTGTCCCATTACCCATCAAATTAAAGGTCTTTGCGTCTTCTTTCCAATGCCACCAACCGTTCATAAATTCGAGTCCGGAGTAAAATTTTATGATAATTTTTTTAGAGACGCTCCAGTTTGCCAAAAGCGATGGACAAAATGGCAATCCCTCACTTGAGGTTGTCACACTTTATAGTGAGCTGGAAAATTTACTCCAGAATTTGACAACTTGAACGAAGGTTCGTCACTTTGACCGAACAACATGAAATTTTACCTATTTCATTTTAATTGAGGCTATTTTTTTTAATTTTAAGCGCTTTGGAGAGTTATCTAAATGATCTTAAAACATCGTAGGAGGATTAGACAATCATTTTTCATCATTAAAACCCCTCTGATTCTCTCCCCAAACTTTAACCCTCAAGAATTCTGAAGAAATACCAAGTTAGAATTTCTCTTTCAAGGTTCTCCACCAAGTTTTTTCTTCACTAAGGTATGTATTAGTAATTGAGCAAGATGAAGCAAAAAATATTTCTATTAATCTATTAAGAACTGATATATATATATATATACAAAATAAATAACAGAGTCTCTAATAGAGAGTCCTTCCTACTGTGGAAACTAAACCAACAAACTAGGAAAATAAGAAAATAAACTCCTAAAGTGGTGGATACATATCTAACAACCTATGCAGTAAAACACTAAGTAGTAACAATGTGTCTGGAGTGCAGTAACATATATAGCGTTCTAATAGTATGTATGTAGAACAATAATAAGGACTTCCTTTCATCCTCATGTCCAAAACTTCCAATTTTAAAATATGATTTTTATAATTTTGTGAATTAGGTTTCAAACCCAATTATGAATACTTCTTGAAATTTTAGTTTTCTTTTGTTAATATGTATATGATTATTGTTCTTGTTAAAGCTACTATGCATGAGTCTTTACAAGTTTTTTCTAATCCCAAGATTTAAGCAAATTAGATTTAGCATAATTTTACATGTTCCAATCTGTATTAGTAAAAAATTGCATGTTTTGAACACATGATACCCAAAATTCAATAAGCATGACTAATTTCAGCATTTCAGAACGTAAGTAAAATAATAATTGTAACTAGTATCATGCTTTATTTCAGACGTCATTTTATCTAATATACAAGTTTGACAATATGCGGTCACATGCAGTATATCAGTTGTAATACAAGCATTACTATTTCTACAAACTTGATTTTTTTATCACGATTTTTCAGAGTAAAACTCCAAGGTATATTTTCAGTTTAGAGCTAAAGAGCTAAATTTACATTTACAGATTTTGAAAGTAGTTTTCCAAATGATCTTTATATGTTGATCTTAAAGTTGTAGTTATTCTATCCATATCATATGTTCATGATTATTGAGAACTGATTAATGTTTATATACTCTATGCATTCCATGTATTGACCACACATTTCTCTGTGTTGCATTTATTATGATGTAGATTCAGACGTTCGTTCTCAAACTCATGGTGAGATAGGTGGCAACTATTTCAGCCAAAAGTTGGTGAGTCCTCCTCATTCAGGGACTTCATGGAATAACCAATAGTTTGACCTTATTGTTGGGCTTGAGGCTGTGAGCTTGGACTAGGTGGAGTTCCAAGTTAGTATGTTTGTGTTGCGTCGGGTGTTACCCTAATGGTTGTTTTCTGTGTTGATTTTGATTGGGTGGATGATGTCTTGGTATGATATCATGCATTTGGTACTCACATTTGACTTGTTTATTCTTGAAAAACCTTGGGACTTTTATATTTGAGGAATGGGAATAGTTTTCACTAAGTTTTCCCCATATGTTGAGCTGTGAAGGGGAAGTTCACTCATTAAATTAAGAGAAAAATTTATATGGGAAAAGACAACTTTTTTCAGAGTTATT
>NW_006238953.1:1071345-1078733 GCF_000226075.1 Solanum tuberosum
TTCAATCCTCGTGATTGTCTTCTCATTGGCTGGGTTATAACTCCTGTGGGCTATAAATACCAAAGCCAGATTGCTTTAGGAATTCACATACACACACAACAATTCAATTCTTCCGCTTCATTTGTTTCTTGTTTCTATAGATCAAAAAGCAAAACTTTTTTTTGTAGTGAAAAAGATCAATGGCTGGTAAAGGGAAAAATCTTGGTTCAAATGCTAAAAGAAGATCTCGTAGCAGCAAAGCTGGCCTCCAATTTCCAGTGGCTCGTATTGCCCGATTCCTCAAAGTCGGGAAGTATGCCAAACGTGTTGGTGCCGGAGCACCGGTATTCCTTGCTGCTGTGCTTGAGTACCTTGCAGTTGAGGTGAATTTCTCAAGTTCCTTCTCTCTGTCTCTTTTTGATATGTCGAATTTCTAGGATTTGTGATTACTAAATTTTACATATATATGATTGTTTGTAGGTGCTTGAATTGGCTGGAATTGCAGCGAGGAATGACAAAAAGACTCGGATCATTCCAAGGCACATTCAGCTAGCTATTAGGTTTGATAAAGAGCTGAATCAATTTCTTAGAGATGTGACCATTCCGAATGGTGGTGTTATTCCAAGAATTCACAACATTTTTCTACCTAACAACAAGAGTAACACTTCAAAGGCCATTGCTGATGCTGCTGATGAGGAGGAGGATTAGACTGATCATTCCATTGCTAGCATCACGATGTTTGCTTTTATTAATCTCCTTGTATTCATAGAAATTTTTATAATTCTATAATATGAAACCTTTGATTTCCTTTCTGCAAGTTTAATGACATATGATATTTATGTGTCTTAGGATAAAAACTCAACATACTTGGATCTTAGTATTACCTATTGTTTAATTTGCTTCAGTTATCATATCATTTATTATTTCTATTGTTACTCATTTCCTGATGTGTATAATAGTTTTAGTTTTTCCTTTCTAAGTGTTCTTAGCAAGCTTTATTAACTATTTCCCAAATTTGAAATAGAATTTTAATTTAATTTGAAATTTTCATGATAGATCTGAAGTACGGTAAATGAAAGTTTTTCTTAGAATGCTTTATTAACAATTTCCCAAATTTGAAATACAATTTCAATTTATTTTTAAAAATTTCATGGTAAAATACTTTTAGTGAGTAGATCTAGATAATGTAAATGAAATTTTTTCTATAAATAAAATATAAGGGATGAAATATCTGTAATCCATGATAAATAAGTTATAGAATCTCGTTTTTTTTCCATATTAAATAGTAGTATTATATATTCTATAGGAATCTCACTAATTTATCTTCTAACTTGGGCATCTTGATTATCTTTTCACTATATTGTTGAATGAACGATGAAAAGTAAAACACCATAATTTTTATATTGTTATGAAAAAAATTGCTTGATACGTGAACAAATTAAGTCAAATATAGAAAATATTTGAGAAGGTACCTCAAAAATTATATTTACATATAATTAAACAAAATTACTTTCCAATTGAATATAAATTAACTCTTCAAATAATGTAATGTTAGAATAGAATAAAATTTATATTTTTATCTTTTTCGAATGCGGTTAATCATCGTTATACTATTTTATTTTATTTTGACTAATCGTGCATCAGTTCTTATCTCTAAAATGTTCTCTTATTATTCATGTTTACGCAAAAGCAGTATCTCATTAAAGAAAAACCCGGCATGCTGTTTTTCATCTTTAATAAGAATCCGATTGGTGTTCTTGTTGCCCACAATCTCAAGCAGTGGAAATTTTCCCTTTCATCCAACGGTGTACAAGTTCAATCCTTGTGATTTTCTTCTCATTGGCTGTGTTATAATTCCTGTGTGCTATAAATACCAAAACCAGATTTCTTTAGAAATTCACATACACACAACAATTCAATTCTTGTGCGTCATTTGTCTCTTGTTTCTATAGTTCAAAAAGCAAAACCTTTTCTTCTTTTTGAAGGGAAAAAGATAAATGGCAGGTAAAGGGAAAAGATTTGGTTAAAATGCAAAAAAAAAGTCTCGTTCTCGTAGCAGCAAAGCTGGTCTCCAATTCCAGTGGCTCGTATCGCTCAATTCCTCAAAGTGGGGAAGTATGCCAAATGTGTTGGTGTCGGAGCTCCGGTATTTCTTGTTGCGGTGCTTGAGTACCTTGCAACTGAGGTGAATTTCTCAAGTTCCTTTTTTTTTATATGTCAATTTTCTAGGGTTTGTGATTACTAAATTTAACATACATGCGATTGTTTGTAGGTGCTTGAATTGGCTGGAATTGCAGCGAGGAACGACAAAAAGACTCGGATCATTCCAAGGCACATTCAGTTAGCTATTAGGTTTGATGCTAAACTTTGTCAATTTCTTAGAGATATGACGATTCTGAATGGTGGTGTTATTCCAAACATTCACAACATTTTTCTGCCTAAAAGAAGAATAGCTCTTCAAAGGCCACCGCTGCTGTTTCTCAGGAGGGGGAGGAGGATTAGACTGATCATTCCATCTCTAGTATCGAGATGTTCCCCAAGTCCTTAAATATGGTTCGGTAATTCGGAAAAAATGCCCGGAAGCCATATCGCCGAAAAATCCAGGGCTAAAACACACACAAAAACACTAATAAAATCGCTTAATTTCCTAGTGAGTGGATCCTAAATGCTAAAAAATGTGGAGTCGATCATGGTAAGACTATAAGACTTGTTCCCCAGGTCCTTACAGATGGTTCTCTAAAGGTGACAAAAAGAAGTACCCGAAAGCCATATTACCAAAGTATTACTGGCTAAACACACACGAAAAACTAAATAAATCCCATATTTTTTGTTGAGTGGCCCCTGAATTCTAAAAAGAGTGGCGTGGATTATGGTGAGTCTATAGAAATTGTTCAACAAGTCCTTCGGGATGGTTATGTAAATTTTTTGGAAAAAATGTGTCCAGAACTCATATCACCAAAATAGTCCATAGGCCAACACACACGAAAATTGAGAAAATCGCTTAATTCTTGTTGAGTGAACCTAAATGCTAAAAGTGGAGTTTATTATGGCGAGGTTACAGGAAATGTTTACCAGGTCCTTATGGATAGATCTGTAAAGATTTTTAAAAAAGGTGCTCAAAAGCCATATCACCAACAAATCTATGGGCTAACACACACGAAAAATTGAAACAATCGCTTAATTCATGTAGAATGGTTCCTAATGCTAACAGAGTTGTGTGGGTGATGGTAAGGCTATATGAATTGTTCCCAGGTCTATAGATGGTTCTGTAAATATTTGGAAAAAATATTCTTAGAAGACATCACAAAAAAATCTGTGGGCTAACACGCTCGAGAAATTGAGTAAATCACCTAATTCCTATTGAGTGACTTCTAAATGCTAAAAAAAGTGGTGTGGATCATGGTGAGGCAATAGAATTTTTTTCCCGGATCCTCACATATGGTTTTGTAATAGATTTGAAAAAAATATATGCCCAGAAACCATATCACTAAACAATCATGGGTTTAACATACCAAAAACTAAGAAAATCGCATAATTTCTGTTGAGTGACCTCTAAATACTAAAAAGATTAGTGTGAATCATGGTGAGTCTATAGGAATTTTCCCCAGGTCCTTACGGATGGTTCTATAAAGAATTTAGAAAAAAACATTAGGAAACCATTTCACCAAAAAATTCATGGCCTAACACATACACACAAAACAGAAAAAATTGCATAATTCCTATTGATTGGCTACTAAATGCTAAAAAATGGTGAGGATCATGGTAAGGTTATATGATTTGTTCCCCAGGTTCTTATAGATGGCTCTGTAAATGTTTTGGAAAAAAGTGTCCGAAAGTCATATCACCTAAAAATTCAATGGCTAACACACAGAAAATTAAGAAAAATCGACTAATTCAGGTTGAGTAGCCCCTAAATACTAAAAAAAGTGATGTGGATCATGGTGATGCTATAGAAAACTTTTCACCAGGTCATTACGGATGGACCTGCAAATGTTTTGACAAAAAGTGTCCCAAATCTGTATCACCAAAATATCCATAGGCTAACACACATGAAAATTAAAAGATTGCCTAATTCCCATTGAGTTTCCCCTAAATAATTTTAAAATGTGGCGTGGAACATGATAAGGCTATAGAAAATGATCCTCATATACTTATGGATGGTTTTGTGAATGTTTTGGAAAAAAGTGAAGGGAAGCCATCACAAAAAAAACTCCATGGGAGTTGCACACAAAAATTTGATAAAATTGTCTAATTATTGTTGAATGGCCCTAAATGATTAAAAAAACTGGAGTCGATCATCGTGAGGTGATAGAAATTGTTCCACAGGTCCTTACGAATGGTTCTATAAAGGTTTCAGAAAAAGAATGTCTTGAAATCATATTACCAAATAATCCAAGGGTTAACACACAAGAAAAGTGAGAAAATCACCTAATCTCATATTAAGTGACTCCTAAATGCTAAAAAAGTGGCATGGATCATGGTGAGGCTATAGGAATTATACCTCATGTCCTTACAAATAGTTCTATAAAGGTTTAGAAAAAAAAGTGCAAAATCCATGAGATAACACACACAAAAAACTGAGAAAAATCATCTATTTTCTATTGAATCTCCCTAAATGCTAAAAAAAAGTGTGTGGACTATGGTGAGGCTATATGAATTGTTCCCGAGGTCCTTATGAATTGTTCTATAATAGTTTTGAAAAGAAATCTCCTCAAAGCCATATCACCAAAAAGTCCATTAGCTAACACACGGGAAACGCTAAAAAAATGCCTAATTCGTGTTGAGTGGCCCCTAAATCCAAAAAAGAAGGTGTAGATCATAGTGAATCTATATAAATTGTTCTCCAGGTCCCATAGGGATGGTTTTGTAAGTGTTTTAAAAAAAGTGTTCGAAAGCCATATTACCAAAAAACTTCATGGGTTAATACACATGAAAAACGTAATGTTTTTTGCCTAATTTCTCTTGATTGCGCCCTAAATGCTAAAAATGTGGCATAGGATCATGCTGAGGCTATATAAAATTTTCCCATGTACTTACGGATGGTTATGTAAAGGTTTCTAGAAAACATTCCTAGTAGCCATATCAGCCAAAATAATTATGGGCTAACACACACGAAAAACTATAAAATTGACCTAATTCCATGTAAGTGGCCCTAAATGCTATTAAAAGTGGTGTGTATTATGGTGAAGCTATAGAAATTGTTCCCCGGGTCCTTAAAGATGATTCTGTAAAAAGTTTTACAAAAAAAATGTTTCTGAAAACAATATAACCAAAAAAATTTTATGGGCTAACACACACGAAAAACTAATAAAATTACCTAAATCTTGTTTAGTCTCCCTTAGATTTTAAAAAGCTGGAGCTGGATTTTGGTGAGACTATAGGAATCACTCCAGTTCCTTACAGATAGTTTTGTAAAGGTTAGGAAAAAAATGCTCAGAAGCCATATCAACAAAAATTAATGAGCTAACATACACGAAAAATTAAGAAAACCGTTCAATTCTTGATGTGTGGCCCCTAAATGCTAAAAAAATGTGGCTTGGATCATGGTGAAGCTATATAAATTATTACCCAGGTCCTTATGGCTAGTTCTTTAGAACTTTTTGAAAAAAAGTGTATGGAAGCATGCCACCAAACAATCCATGGGATAAAATTGCTTAATTTCTTATGAGTGCCCTTGAAAGCTAAAAAAGTGGTTCTGTAAAGGTTTTGGAAAATAGTTCCTAGAAGCTATATCACAAAAATATCATAGGCTAATACACATGAAAAACTGAGAAAATTACATAATTTCTATTGAATGGCCCCTAAATGCTAAAAAAGTGGCATGGATCATAGTCATGCTATATTTATTGTTAACTAGGTCCTTACAGATGGTTCTGTAAAATATTTGGAAAAAAAAGTTCCTGATAGTTATTTCACCAAAAAGTCAATGTGCTAACACACACGAAAAATTGACAAAATCACCTAAATTCTATTGAGAAATCCTTAAATGCTAAAAAGTGGTGTGGATCATGGTGAGGCTATATGAATTATTTCCTCATGTCTTTACCGATGGTTCTATAAAGGTTTCGAAAAAAATGTGCCTAGAACCCATATCACCAAATTCACGAAAAACTGAGAAAATCACCTAGTTTTTTTTTTAACCCTCCCAAGGAGCTGTCACCCCTTTTGCTCCCTTGGTGACTTGAACTCGCAACCTTCGGGTTGGAAGTGAGGTCTGCTTACCATCCGAGCAACTCTTTCTCATCACCTAGTTCTTTTTGAATGTGCCCTAAAATGCTAAAAAAAGTGGAGTGGATCATGGTGAGGCGGTAGGAATTTCTTCCCAGGTCCTTACAAATGGTTCTGTAAAGGTTTTTTGAAAAAAGTGCCTAGAACCCGTATCACCAAACACCATAAGTTTTATATTGTTATTAAAAACTTATTATATAACTTGGGCATCTTGATTATCTTTTCACTATATTGTTGGATGAACGATGAAAAGTAAAACACCATAAGTTTTATATTGTTATTAAAAAAATTGCTTGATACGTGAACAAATTAAGTCAAATATAGAAAATATTTGAGAAGGTACCTCAAAAATTATATTTACATATAATTAAACAAAATTACTTTCCAATTGAATTTAAATTAATTCTTCAAATAATGTAATGTTAGTATAGAATAAAATTTATACTTTTATCTTTTTCGAATGCGGTTAATCATTGTTATACTATTTAATTTTATTTTGACTAATCTGTGCATCAGTTCTTATCTCTATAATGTTCTCTTAATATTCATGTTTACGCAAAAGCAGTATCTTATTAAAGAAAAACCCGGCATGTTGTTTTTCATCTTTAATAAGAATCCGATTGGTGTTCTTGTTGCCCGCAATCTCAAGCAATGGAAATTTGTCCTTTCATCCAACGGCGTACAAGTTCAATCCTTGTGATTTTCTTCTCATTGGTTGGGTTATAACTCCTGTGGGCTATAAATACCAAAACCAGATTGCTTTAGAAATTCACATACACACAATAGTTCAATTCTTGTGCGTCATTTGTCTCTTGTTTCATAGATCAAAAAGCAAAACTTTTTTTTCTCTGTGAAGGGAAAAAGAGCAATGGCCGGTAAAGGGAAAAGCTTTGGTTAAAATGCAAAAAAAGTCTCGTTCTCGTAGCAGCAAAGCTGGTCTCCAATTCCAGTGGGGAAGTATGCCAAACGTGTTGGTGCCGGAGCTCCGGTATTTCTTGTTGCGGTGCTTGAATACCTTGCAACTGAGGTGAATTTCTCAAGTTCCTTTTTTTTTATATGTCAAATTTCTAGGGTTTGTGATTACTAAATTTTACATACATGCGATTTTTTGTAGGTGCTTGAATTGGCTGGAATTGCAGCGAGGAACGACAAAAAGACTCGAATAATTCCAAGGCACATTT
>NW_006238953.1:1080593-1081277 GCF_000226075.1 Solanum tuberosum
GGCTAACACACACACACAAAAACACTAAGAAAATCGCTTAATTTCCTAGTGAGTGGATCCTAAATGCTAAAAATTGTGGAGTCGATCATGGTAAGACTATAAGACTTGTTCCCCAGGTCCTTATAGATGGTTCTCTAAAGGTTACGAAAAGAACACAAAACAGAAAAAATTGCATAATTCCTATTGATTGGCTACTAAATGCTAAAAAATGGTGAGGATCATGGTAAGGCTATATGAATTGTTCCCAGGTCTATAGATGGTTCTGTAAAGATTTGGAAAAAAATTCATAGAAGACATCACAAAAGAATCTGTGGGCTAACACACTCGAGAAATTTAGTAAATCACCTAATTCCTATTGAGTGACTTCTAAATGCTAAAAAAAGTGGTGTGGATCATGGTGAGGCAATATAAATTTTTTCCTGGATCCTCACAGATGGTTTTGTAATAGATTTGAAGAAATATATGCCCAGAAACCATATCACTAAACAATCATGGGTTAATACATATCAAAAACTAAGAAAATCACATAATTTCTGTTGAGTGACCTCTAAATACTAAAAAGAGTAGTGTGAATCATGGTGAGTCTATAGGAATTTTTCCCAGGTCCTTACGGATGGTTCTATAAAGAATTTAGAAAAAAGCGTCAGGAAACCATTTCACCAAAAAATTCATGGTCTAACACAT
>NW_006238953.1:1081332-1082298 GCF_000226075.1 Solanum tuberosum
ATTTCACCAAAAAATTCATGGCCTAACACACACACACACAAAACAGAAAAAATTGCATAATTCCTATTGATTGGCTACTAAATGCTAAAAAATGGTGAGGATCATGGTAAGGCTATATGAATTGTTCCCCAGGTTCTTATAGATGGCTCTGTAAATGTTTTGGAAAAAAGTGTTTGAAAGTCATATCACCTAAAAATTCAATGGCTAACACACGGAAAATTAAGAAAAATCGACTAATTCAGGTTGAGTAGCCCCTAAATACTAAAAAAAGTGATGTGGATCATGGTGATGCTATAGAAAACTTTTCACCAGGTCATTACGGATGGACCTGCAAATGTTTTGACAAAAAGTGTCCCAAATCTGTATCACCAAAATATCCATAGGCTAACACACATGAAAAATTAAAAAGATTGCCTAATTCCCATTAAGTTGCCCCTAAATAATTTTAAAATGTGGCATGGAATATGATATGGCTATAGAAAATGATCCTCAGATACTTATGGATGGTTTTGTGAATATTTTGGAAAAAAGTGACGGGAAGCCATCACAAAAAAAACTCCATGGGAGTTGCACACAAAAAATTGATAAAATTGTCTAATTATTGTTGAATGGCCCTAAATGATTAAAAAAAACTGGAGTGGATCATCGTGAGGTGATAGAAATTGTTCCACAGGTCCTTACGAATGGTTCTATAAAGGTTTCAGAAAAAGAATGTCTTGAAATCATATCACCAAAAAATCCAACGGTTAACACACAAGAAAAAGTGAGCAAATCACCTTATCTCCTATTAAGTGACTCCTAAATGCTAAAAAAGTGGCATGGATCATGGTGAGGCTATAGGAATTATACCTCATGTCCTTACAAATAGTTCTATAAAGGTTTAGAAAAAAAGTGCAAAATCCATGAGATAACACACACAAAAACTGAGAAAAATCATCTATTTTCTGTTGAATCTCCCTAAATGCT
>NW_006238953.1:1082496-1085786 GCF_000226075.1 Solanum tuberosum
CTAATTCGTGTTGAGTGGCCCCTAAATCCAAAAAGAAGGTGTAGATCATAGTGAATCTATATAAATTGTTCTCTAGGTCCATAGGGATGGTTTTGTAAGTGTTTTAAAACAAAGTGTTCGAAAGCCATATTACCAAAGACTTCATGGGTTAATACACATGAAAAACGTAATTTTTTTTGCCTAATTTCTCTTGATTGCGCCCTAAATGCTAAAAAAGTGGCATAGATCATGCTGAGGCTATATAAAATTTTCCCATGTACTTACGGATGGTTATGTAAAGGTTTCTAGAAAACATTCCTAGAAGCCATATCAGCCAAAATAATTATGGGCTAACACACACGAAAAACTAAAAAAATGACCTAATTCCATGTGAGTGGCCCTAAATGCTATTAAAAGTGGTGTGTATTATGGTGAAGCTATAGAAATTGTTCCCCGGGTCCTTAAAGATGATTCTGTAAAGGTTTCAAAAAAAATGTTTCTGAAAACAATATAACCAAAACATTTGTGGGCTAACACACACGAAAAACTAAAAAAATGACCTAATTCCATGTGAGTGGCCCTAAATGCTATTAAAAGTGGTGTGTATTATGGTGAAGCTATAGAAATTGTTCCCCGGGTCCTTAAAGATGATTCTGTAAAGGTTTCAAAAAAAATGTTTCTGAAAACAATATAACCAAAACATTTGTGGGCTAACACACACGAAAAACTAATAAAATTACCTAAATCTTGTTTAGTCTCCCTTCGATTTTAAAAAGTGGGAGCTGGATTTTGGTGAGACTATAGGAATCATTCCAGGTCCTTACAGATAGTTTTGTAAAGGTTTGGGAAAAAATGCTCAGAAGCCATATCAACAAAAATCTTGGTGAAGGTGTAGAAATTGTTCCTCAGGTCCTTAGAGATGGTTTTGTGAAGGTTTTGAAAAAAAAAAGTGTTTGAAAGTCATATCACCAAAAAATAATGGGCTATCACACACAAAAGAATAAACAAAATCGCATATTTTTTTTTTGAGTGGCTTCTAAATGCTAAAAAAGTTGATTGGATCATGGTTAGGCTATAGGAATTGTTCTCTAGGTCCTTACAGATGATTCTATAAAAGTTTTGGAATAAAATATCCTAGAAGACATATCACCCAAAATACATAGGCTTAACACACGAAAAATTAAGAAAACTGCCTAAATCCTATTAAGTGGCCCCAAAATGCTAAAAAAAAGTGGAGTGGACCATGGAGGAACTGTTACCAAGGTCATTATGGATGGTTCTATAATGTTTTTGGAAAGGAAGTTCCCCAAAGCCATTTCACCAAAAAAAACATGGGTTAACACACGACAAAATGATAAAATCGTTTAATTCATGTTAAATGGGCCCTAATGCTAAAGGAGTGGTGAGGATCATTTTGAGGGTATAAGAATTGTTCCCCAGGTCCTTACAAATGGTTTTGTAAAGATTTTGGAGAAAAAGTTTCCAGAGGACATATCACCAAAATAGCATATATATTATTGGGGGTAGTATTGAGCACCGATATGGAGATGAGTCTCAAAATCCTCATAAACCATGTATGCCAACATGGGTAAATGATCATACTTTTTAGATGATTCCTTATTACCTTTAAGCATAACTTAGTGGATCCAGTTAGTTGAGGTTTTCTGTACCCCGACAAGATATAGGACAGTTCTGGCAGCGTATCATCACCTAGCTCATAGTGATGGTTGTCGGTTAGAGAATATCTCCCAAATAAGAGTAAAAAGTATCTTATTGTATTTTTATACATTCGAGTTGACATTTACTATTTTAACAGATTTTAATATCGCATCTTTTATTATTTCTTTCATATTGGAGTTGAGTTGAGGTTAGTATCTCTTCCCCGGTTATGTCACGCCCCTAACCTACACCCTGGACGTGGCCAACACTCGAAGACCATTACTGGCCCCAAGCGAACCCTTGGCCTGGCTTTCTTAACTCAGCGGAAACCTAACTCAACAGAATAACTCAATGCAATGAAAGGTCACAAAACAACCTAACTGATAAAATCTGGCCCAAAAAGGCAACTCGAGTCTCAAAATAGAATATTTACATATAAACATAGATGAGAGACTCAATACTAACTGACTGACTGTCTATGAAGCCTCTATAATATATAACATACTGAGATGGATGTTGGGACAGTCCCCGCAACATCCAAATAAAACAAAACTAGAAAAAACGAAATAACAGAGTCCTCCGAAATGCAAGGAGGCTCACCACTGACTCTGGAGTGCTCAACTGGATCAACGGCGTGCTGGATGATAATCCTGGGTACCTGCGTCTGCATCATAATAAGATGCAGGCCAACTGGCATCAGTACATGGAATGTACGAGTATGCGAGCTGGACCGCTAAACAACAACTTAAGCTTTAAAGGGATACAAAAGAGAACTTACCTTGGCTCTATTCAACTCATGAATAACCGACCTCAATATAAAGCAATAAGACACATGCAATATATATAAAGCTTGTAAAACTATTTAAAACATGACGTCAAAAATCATATTGATAATATCATAAAAATACCATGATCCCTCTCAAAGTCTACTTGTGCAATGCATGAATGAAGTCCCATACCCCATCCTTACCAAGCAGAACCCTTCGAGGAACCATGCAATTTCTACTGTGGGAGTTCTCTAACCGATAATCACCACTTTGAGTCCAAGTGATGATACAACGTTTTACCTCACATTGCCCAAGGACCATCCTATACCTTGCCATCGATATAGGACCTTACTTTAACTTTTGCTTAATGGATCCACTAGCTTAACTTTCGTGATCATCTAAAAAGTATGACACGTTAAATCCCATGTTGGCTACATGGTTCCTATGGAGAGTTGAGTTAATATGAACTCGTGTCCCCAACTCGGTGCTCAAGACTACTCCCAAAAATACTTTAGCTCATAAGTGTTTTAAACACATCTTTCTTTAGTTGAGATAATTACTCAAAACTTAGCCCGAAGGCACTTGAAAACTCTTTCTAAATAGAACAAATCAAAACCATATTTTTAATATGATCATTGATGACTCGGGATATTCATACTGCTTAAACATTGATGGTACATCTAGAGACCATACTGTTTAAACATTGATGACATACTCGATTTGTCATACTAATCATATTTTAGAAACTCTTTTTTCAAAAACTTATCTTTTCTTTTTAAAAGAGATAGTGCTCAAACTTCTCAAAACTCTTTTGGAAATCTCAGTTTCCTCTCAACTTAAATGTGAAAACACTTATAAACTTCCTTGGGAAATACTTAGTTCCCT
>NW_006238953.1:1087019-1089313 GCF_000226075.1 Solanum tuberosum
TTGATGGTATATTTAGAGACCATACTGTTTAAACATTGATGACATACTCGATTGTCATACTAATCATGTTTTAGAAACTCTTTCGCAAAACTCATCTTTTCTTAAAAGAGATAGTACTCAAACTGCTCAAAACTCTTTTGAGAATCTCAGTTTCCTCTCATCTCAAATGTAAAAACATTTATAAACTTCTTTGGGAATACTTAGTTCCCTAATAACTTTTGAGAAATGAACTTGACGCTATACTCTTTACTTAACTTGAAACTCTATACTCGTTACTTGACTTGAAACTGTATACTCTTTATTGACTTGAAACTTGAGCCTAAACATGAAGTTAAAACGTTCAATAAAGACTCTTGATAAACTTTAAAGACTTGCTTTGACTTGCTTCTTAACTTCTAAACTTGACTCTAACTTCACTTGACTTTGATCCTAACTCGCCTTGAATTTAATTATGGATTCAAGGTATATGATCACATGTTTATGGATGAGTTCTTGACGTTTAGACGTACCTTGGAGTGTTGAAAACAACTATAAAACATAGGTATATTACCAAGGAACATGCATGAAAAGTAGGGAATGAAAGGGAAAACTTGGCGTCTTTGGGGCTTTGAGATGCGCGGGGCGCCAGCCACAAAGTTCAGAAGGGCCTGGTGGGGGCTCTGCTAGGCGCGCCGCCCCAAGGGCTGGGCTTCAGAGTCTCTTTTGGGGGGCGCTGGCTGGCGTTTTCCCGTATACTCAACTTTTCTCCTTCATTTTTCCAACTCTAAACCCCCTTAACTTCAATGGTTCCACCCCCAAACACTTAGAATCATAAAACCCCTCAACATACAATAGATTTCAACTCACAAACACAACCGGAAACATGTCCCAAATCAACAAGAAACTTCAACAACAAAACCACAACTTCAACAACCACAATCACAAACTTCAACAACACAATCAATCCTTTCTCGGAAATAAAACGAGTTTAGGCGTGTGGGGGAATGAACCAACCCAACACTATGATCTCACATACCTTAATACGGATCACCCCCGACGAAACCCACGACGATCTTGACGAATCCTTGCTTCTTCTTCTCTTTCTCCTCTTCTTTCTCTCGTCTCTCAAAAAGCCCTAACTTTCACTTTTAAAAGGGAAAAACTGATTTAAAATCAGTCTAACACCTCAATATAACCAAAATAAAATGGCTAGGGAAAAGACCAAAATACCCTTACAAATTCGGGCTAACTGCTCTGCCAACAGCCCAACTTCCAAAGGGCATAACTCACTCATACGAACTCGGAATTGAGCAAACTCGGCGGCGTTGGAAAGATCATTCCAAGGGATTTCCAAACATAACTAGAACAAAACCTAACTCATCCTGATCTAGGAGTTATGACTGTTCAAAGTTGACGAAATAAAAAAGTCATTTTTCCCCATACTTGGCCAAATTTCCAGATTTTTAAATTCTTTCCAAAAATGACTATTTCCAATTCTAAGGTTCCTCATAGCTATTTCAAATTATCGGATGTTACAATATTTCCCCCTTGGGAACATTCGTCCTCGAATGAGATTACTCTTACTAAGCTATATTGCTAATCCTCTTGACTATGCGATAGGGTCCCATATATCGGGGACTAAGTTTCTCCTTCTTACCAATCCTCATAACTCCCTTCACGGGTGAAACCTTTCGAATATACTCAGTCATCTAATTCGAACTCTAACGCCCTTCTCCTAACATCAGTGTAGGATTCTTGACGATTCTGTGCCATTTTCTACCTCTCTTGAATCACTTTCACCTTCTCCATAGCTTGATGAACTAACTCTAGATCTATCAACCCTGCTTCACTAACTTCAAACCATCAAAAAAGAGATCTACATCTCCTCCCATAAATAGTTTCATAAGGATCCATTTGGATGCTAGAATGGTAACTATTGTTGTAAGCAACTCCATATAAGATAGGTAATCATCTCAATTATCCTTGAAACCAATCCCACAATCCACCTTGACACCTCTAAACACCATCTCCCTCTTGTTCAAAACCCATCACTGCTTATGAACATTTTGCCTGAAATTCCAGCAAGATAGGGTGTGGGTCTTTCTCACCTTTAACTTCTGGCACTAATGATGGGTCAGACCCATTCATCATCACTATTTCTCCTTGTGGAATCCATAAGACTAACTCCCAGGCATGCAAGTCGGTGCACATCTCTTGCTAATTCTCTTTGTTCTTCCTCAACATGGGAGGTACTACCCATAGACAACCTGCTTAAGGAATCAGCAACAACATTTTCCTTACCAGGGTGATAAAGG
>NW_006238953.1:1089515-1093442 GCF_000226075.1 Solanum tuberosum
ATAACCCTTGAGTAACTTTAACCACTCTCTCTCTGTGTGAGATTAAGCTCATTCTAAGTGAACACACACACATGAACATCATACAACAGTGACACCATATCTTCAATGGGAAAACTACAGCAGCCAACTCTAGCTCATCACATTACACCCCGATTCGCCTAAACTCAACTATTATTCTCAAATCCATTTTAGGTTCAGATACTCGGTATGTACTCAAGAACCAAATGTCATAACTGGGCAGTAGTCAACTTCTCTTTCCATTACTGAAAGTTTTCCTCACAAGCTTCGGACCGTTGAAACTTCGTTGTTTTCTGAGTCAACCTGGTCAAATAAAATCCTTATCTAGCAGATCCCTTTAACTGCTCTTTCAACTCTGTTGGTGCCATTCTATATGATGAAAAAGAAATAGGACAAGCATCTGGAATTATGTCTATGCCGAAATCTATCTCTCTCTCAGAAGGAATTCCGGGTAGGTCGTCAGGAAAAAAACTTCTGGAAACTCTCTTACTATAGGAACTGACTGAAAAGAAGGTATCTCAACACTCGAGTCATTAACTCGAACTAAGTGATAGATACAACCCTTCGAAACTAACTTTCTCGCCTTAAAGTACGAAATGAAACGACCCTTAGGTACTGCTGAACTACAACTCCACTCTATGACTGGTTCACTTGGCAACTGAAACTTGACCACTCGAGTTCTACCATCGACTGAGGCATAACAGGAATGAAGTCAGTCCACACCAAGAATGACATCCAATTCTACCATGCCTAACTCAACTAAATCAGCTATGGTACTCTTGTGATTTATAGAAATGGGACAATCACGATAAACTCTCTCTGCTAGAATAGCCTCACCAACAAGCGTAGAGCTACTGAACGGCTCACTAAGTTGCTCAGAAATAACATCAAAGTTCATAGAAACATAAGGAGTTACAAAAGGTAAACTCGCTCCAGGGTCTAGCAAAGCATCAACAGTAATGTCAAAGACTCGAATCATACCAGTGACAACATCTGGTGAATCGTCTTGCTCATGGCGACTGGTGATTGCATAGAGGGGGTTTGCTTCTCCGCCAGTACTAGAAGTAGCTCCTTTAGGTACCATCCTGTCTGGGGGAGCAACTGATGAAGCTTGGGCCCTATTGCTCAGATTTCCACTACCTTGCATGTTCTTAGGGCACTCCTTCATGAAGTGACCCTCTCCTCCACACTGAAAACAACTTGTCTGGTTATCACGACATTTACCCAGGTTGGTTCTACCACACCTAGCACATGTAGGAGCCTTACTACCCCTTGGTACCATACTGCCTTGAGGATAGGAAAGTCTAGCCCTCAAACTATAGGAATTTCTATTGTACCCATCTTTGTTCTCAGGTGCAAGTGCACTAGCAGATGGTGGGAATTGAATTGACGTTTAGACGTACCTTGGAGTGTTGAAAACAACTATACAACATAGGTACATTACCATGGAACATGTATGAAAAAGTTGGGAATGAAAGGGAAAACTTGGCGTCTTTGGCGCTCTGAGAGGCGCGGGGCGCCAGACCACAAAGTTCAGAAAGGCCTGGTGGGGGCTCTGCTAGGAGCGACGCCCTAAGGGCTGGACTGCCACGTCCCTTTTGGGGGGCGCTGGCTAGCGCGATGCCCCAGCCCTTTTTCCCGAAAATTTGACTTTTCTCCTTCATTTTTCCAACTCTAAACCCCCTTAACTTCAATGATTCCAGCCCCAAACACTTAGAATCATAAAACCCCTCAACATACAATAGATTTCAACTCACAAACACAATCGGAAACATGTCCCAAATTAACAAGAAACTTCAACAACCACAATCACAAACTTCAACAACACAATCAATATTTTCTCAGAAATAAAACGAGTTTGGCGTGTGGGGGAATGAACCAACCCAACACTATGATCTCACATACCTTGATAGGGATCACCCCCGACGAAACCCATGACTATCTTGACGAATCCTTGCTTCTTCTTCTCTTTCTCCTCTTCTTTCTCTCTTCTCTCAAAAGCCCTAACTCTCACTTTTAAAAGGGAAAAATGATTTAAAATCAGTCTAACACCTCAACATAACCAAAAGAAAATGTCTAGGGAAAAGACCAAAATGCCCTTACAAATCCGGGCTAACTGCCCTGCCAACAACCCAATTTCCAAAGGGCATAACTCACTCATACGAACTCGGAATCGAGCAAACTCGGCGGCGTTGGAAAGATCATTCCAAGGGATTTCCAAACATAACCGGAACTACACCTAACTAATCCTGAGCTAGCAGTTATGACTGTTCAAAGTTGACAAAAAAAAACTCATTTTTTCCCATACTTGGCCAAATTTCCAGATTTTTAAATTCTTTCCAAAAATGACTATTTCCAATTCTAAGCTTCTTCATAGCTATTTCAGATTGCCGGATGTTACAGGTTATCAATCCAGCATTTTATGTTTCAGTTTTCCCCTTGCATGCTCGTACATTCAATGTACTGACGTCATTCGACGTGTATCTTTTCATAATGCAGATACAATTATTCAGGGTCGTCAATCGGCGCTTCGTTGATACCATTAGCACTCCAGCTAGCTTTGGTGAACCTATTTGCTTCTGGAGGGCTCCACATCTTTATCTTTTGTTTTGTTAAGATGTCCTGAGTCTTGTCCCAACATCTATCGTAGTATTTAGAGGCTTCATAGACATTAGTAGTTGAGAAGTCTTTTTTTTCTATTTCCTTTGTTGATGTTTTGAGACTTTGAGTCAAATACTTATGTTTATTCAAGAAATTTCAAATATTCATTGAGTTAAGTTGTTTTGAGACATTATGAGTTAACTTTTGGTAGTTGGAGTTCCTATTTTACTTGAGTAAGTCTTCCTCTAAGTAGTCAGTCAAGCCAAGGGTTCGCTTGGGGTCCAGCGATGATTCTCGAGTGCCGGCCACGTCCAGGGTGCAGGCTCAGGGCGTGACAATGAAGTTGAGTTGGTGCATTGCAGTTGTGAAGAACAACAAGCTGATATTCTAACTAAGGCTTTTCCACCAACAAGTTTGAGACTTGTACTTGAAGCTATATAAAATACAAGGCCTTCAACATTTGCAGGTTGGTTTTCCCAGCTTGGAAAAGCTATTTATTGTTAGGGCTGACAACATAAGTTCTCTATGCTCTCTCCAACCTCCAATTGCCTACTTCAGCAAACATGAAACATTGTATATATGGAGTTGTAGAAAATTAAGAAACTTGACGTCTCCATTAATGGTAATGTCAAGTATAAAAATGCTAAACATTATAATTCTATTCCAATTGTTGATCCATTTATTTCTGTTGGGAATTTAAAACTAAAAATATTTGAAAATCCCCTGATGGTAGGTAGTAAGGATCTGAACAAGTGTGGCTGTAGTTGAAGAGAAGAAAAATATTTGAAAATCATAGGGTAAATAAAGAATCACTTGCATTTTCTAATGATAAATCTGATCATGTGGAATAAGATACACATGTTGTTGAAATACCCAAATTAACACAACCAAAAACACACCATGTATTACATTAATTCCCACAAAATAAGCTTCCACATTACAATCTAGCTATCCACTATAACCTTTTACATATAAAAGCAATATATATAATTCAAATATAATTGTCTTGTACTCTTGTTGTAGTTATACTTGGTGATGAACACTGCCAATATTTTCTGGAGGGAAGAGGGTTTCACTATAAGTACAAATGCTTTCAATCTGGCCAGGAAATTCTTGGACCTCAAAATGTCTCCAACTCTTATTCTTCATATCATAAAAATAAAAAACCATAACATTATCAAGACTTCTTGATGTTATGTGTATTGCAAATACAATTTCTTCAGCACCATACTTGCGAATCGTAAACGGATGCACGTAAAACTCATTAGGTTCCCTTTCTAAAGGAAAATGAAGTATCTCATGTTTCCA
>NW_006238953.1:1094228-1098609 GCF_000226075.1 Solanum tuberosum
CTTCTTAAAATGCTTTACTTAAGACTTAAGTCTTAATAGATATTTTCCTAATAGGGCCATAATCTTCTAAAGCCCAAGTCTACCAGTCAAAACGAGGACAATGTATCTGTCCATATTATTGATGTTTCATGTATTTGAGTAGTCCATAAATCCTTAACATATATCTTATTATTGTATGAGATACAGGTCTAATAATTGTATCAGATACAATTAACGGTTAATATCAACATATATCGCGTATGTTCCTAGACATCGCGTAAAGTGATGTATTCGACCGATACATCATGTAAAGTGATGTATCTGAGAATAAGAGGGAGTAGGGATTTTTGTATTTTTTTCAAATGGTAGGAAATATTTGAAAATATGGTAAAATAAGTTGTGTATTTAGGTAATTTTTACTTTTTTATTGAGAAAATACTAGAAATAGCAATCATAATAGACATAATAAGGCTTTATAGATATAGTTTCGATAATTGCGCTCCATAGTTATAGTTTTGTTTGCTATGGAGGTTGCGATTTGTATATTTCACGCGGTTTGTATATTTCGTGTGCGAATATACAAATAGGATAAGTATATACAAATTCTCTATTTATACAATTAGGAATTTTTTAGAACTCCATTGGTATATTTCACTTGTCAATATACAAACAGGGTAATTTTTTATGAATTTTTCATAAATCGTATAAAAATAGATAGGTTTTGAGATGTGGTAGTCCACCGTGAACTGTAGTTCCAGGTAAATAGTTTGCTAGAATGCGATAAAGTACTTAACAATAAAGACAAAAAGTTTTACGCAGAAACATCATTGTTCAAGGGAGTAAAAAACTACGACCTTTCACACAGGATTTCAAGTTGTTTTCACTAATATCAAGCAAAGTGTGAATACAAACTCAGTTGTTGGTTCACGAGTCGGGTCCTGATTCAAAAGCTGGGTCTCACATCAGTTGTTGGTTGTCTGGATCAAGTCCTGATTTGAAAGTCAGGTCTCAATTCGAGTGACGGGTTCGAATTTTGGATTAGTCGATCGTACGTGTCCAAATTTGAATATCGGTGTCATTTATTGGGTCGGATATCCTATCCAGTTTGAATGTCGGGTCTCAAGCTGAAAGTCGGGGTCAGGTCCTGATTAGATCTCAAGATCAAATTTTGGATCAATCAGCGGGGTTGTATCTTAGTACGGGTGTGGGAGTCATGTCCTAGATCGATTATATGAGGTTGGTTTCCGGGTCAGAAATTATTTTCCTAAAAAGTAATTTCGATTCTCTAGCTAAAAATAAAAGAAACTTTCTGAAAATATTTTTCAAGGGTGGGGGATCAGAGCTATCCAAGCACTCTGTCTCAAGACCACCTACAGAAAAGTAAACAACGATAGTGAGTAGGAGGAAGAAAAGCATACCAAAGTGGTAACAACGATAGTGACCTACCCATGCACTCCGTCACAAGACCAGACGGGATGTTGGACTTATTAAATAATGAAGCTACCCTCCATTAGACAAAATCCGACAAAAACAAACAACGACCATCAACGTCTCTTTTTGATTATTTTTTTTTGAATTATTTTTAAACAAAAAGCGACGGAGTCCGTCGCTTTATTTTAATTTAATTTTTTATTTCTAAAAGGCGACTCAGTTCCTCGCTTTTCTGGAAATTTTATTTTTGAAAATCCCTAAAAAGCGATGAACAAAACCACGCTGTCCGTCGCTGTTATGGGATTTAAAAAAAAATAAAACCTAGAAAAGCGACGGACAAAACCATGCTATCCGTCGCGTTTCGTCAACTCGGAAGTACTAAAGGATAAGATACTCAACTCAGAGATTAGATACTCAATTCAAAGATGTGATACTCGACTCTGGGTACTCAACTCTGGACGCTCAACTCTAGATACTCAACTCAATATAAAGCAACAATACACATGCAATATATGGAAAGCTTTTAAAACAGTAGAATCAACTCAGTGTATTGAAGAATACAATAACAACTCAATTTATATATAATAAAATATAATATAACTCTATGGGAGTTTCTCTAACCGACAACTACTACTATGACCCTAAGTGATAATACAACTTTTTGCAAATATAGCCAGAACTGTCCTATACTTTACCGTCATATAGAACGCCTTAACTAAGTGGATCCACTAGTCTATGCTATAAAACACTAAGGAATCATCTAAAACATATGATCCTTTCTACCCATGATGGCTACATGGTTTATGGAGTGAGTTATCTGAACTGAAACTCGTCCCCATATCGGTGCTCAAGACTACTCCCAAAATACTCAGCCTCATATGTTTAAAACCATAACTTTTTTCTTTTGTATTGGAGATAATTACTCAAAAAATCTTTCTCTTAAAAAGAGATGGTACTCAAACTGCTCAAAATTCTTTTGGAAATCTCAGTTTCCTCTCATCTTAAATGTGAAAACATTTACTCTTGGGAATACATAGTTCCCATACATCATTTTTTTTTAAATGAAACTTTTACTCTTACTATTTACTCAACTCAAAGCTTAAGTCTTAAAACAAAGTTAAACGTTTGTAAAAGACTTCTTAAAATATGGTTCATGTCGAATTATGGGCGTGAACGACTCAATGCAAGGTTTTAAATAACCATAGGTAGAACTCAATACTTGGAACTCAAGAACTTCAATGATACTACTCATCTCAAAGGTACTCAACTGATGGAGTTCATGTGGAAGTTATGGGCATGAACGACTTGACTAAAGGGTCAAAATATCAATAAGGAACCCATGTATACGACTCCTCTCATTCTCATACTTACTTACTCCAAAACTTAACTCAAATCGATGATGGATCTCAAAGGATTTACAATTGAACTCAAAGACTTTCTTGAACTCTACTCTTAACTCTCTCTTGAATGTGAATTATAAATTCAAGAGTTATGGTTCATGATATGAAAGATCTCATGATGACAAAGTAGACTCATGAATACTTTCTCCTCACTCTCATGCTCACTTACTTGAGTCTTGAAACAAGTTACTAGAAGTTGTAGAAAACTACCACAAAAAGGACTCAAAGAGACTTTCTTAGAGTGTTTGAAAGAATTCTCAAAAACTCAACTCTTAACTCTACCTTCAATTTGATTTATGAATTCAAGGTTGTGATTTGTGATAGGAAAGATCTCGGGATGTTTAGGAGTGCTTTTAGATAGTTAAACATGAGAATCAATCAAGAAATCACTTTCTGGAATCATGCAAGTCTGCGACGCGGAGATGCATTTTAATATTTGGTCGCGAAATAACTTTTGAGGTAGAATGGTCCGTGACCGCTCCGCTCCGCGAAGAAATATTTTGTGAAATGGGGAGGCATGTCCGCGATGTGGACTGTGTTACCAGATTCGCCCGACTTTTTCCTTCTTCATTTTCTAACCCCAATTCGCCTAAATTCGATGCTTTTTCGCAATCCCTCTTTAGATTTAGATACCCAGCAAAAGGATACAAGAACATACTCATACACCACTCTAAAATTGACATGATTTCACCAAGAACTCACCAATCTCATCTAATCTCAAGAACTAAAGCCAATTTCGAGAACATAATTCAAGAATATCATACTTTCAACTTTCTAGAACGAATTTAACGCTGAAATTAATATGATTGGCATGTGGGTAAACAAACCCAACACTAAGGAAACTTACATACCTGAAAGAATCATCTTCCTGAAGAACTTGAAGGAAAATCCTTGAAGAAGAACCCTAGCCTTAGCATTTCTTGAATTCCTTGAGCGTTCGAATTTTTGGAGTGGATAAGAGGGTTTGATTTAGGAAAACTGGAATTCTACACGTTTAGGGAAATTTAGTTGACCTCCTAAGGGTTTTTAGGACTAAAATACCCTTTAAGAAATAAATAAAACGAGCTGGGAGTCGGAATAATTTTTCACCAGGCAATGAGGTCCGTATTGGCTCCGTAACGCGGAGCTGCTGCCAGGTTTGAGTGTCGTTAGTAAATCATTCATAACTTTTTACTCAGAGCTCGAAATTTAGCAAACTCGGTGACATTGGAAAAATAATTCAAAGACCTTTCATTGAATACCTTGTAGCCCACCTAACGAATTATGTACTGAGAGTTATGGTCATTTGAAGTTGATCCAAAACTTAAAGGAACTTAGGAATGACTTGAATGAACTCTCTTTAGTTCTTCTTGAAACTCAAGGTGCTACATCTAGTGATCTTAACTAGGGCTGGGCATAAATACCGAAAAACCGAAATACCAAACCGAACCGAATTTGTTTTGATATTTTGGTTTCGGTATTTTGGTTTTCGGTATATATTTTCGTATTTTCGGTATTTCTGTTCGGTTTTTGGTATGTACTTTTGTATATTTCGGTATTTTGGTTAAACCGAAATATATTATATTATAATA
>NW_006238953.1:1098709-1099902 GCF_000226075.1 Solanum tuberosum
TCCAACGGTGGGAAATTCAAATAAAACGGGAAAGTAACTTAAATAAAATGGGTCATGCGGATCCGAGTTGGGTCGAAACGTTTCGGTTAATAAACTAATTAATTGAAACATTTTTGGCCATTTAATTTTATTTATTTAATTAAATAAATAATTAAAACAAAACTTTGTCCATCTCTCGATACACCATTTTCCAAAGCCGAAGCCGAAGCCGAGCCGAGCCGAGCGAGCGACAGCGACGGCGAGAGGGGGGTCCCTCTTTCCAAACCTTTTAACAATTAATAGAAGTGTTTCTCTATTTAAACTCTTCTATTTTTCTTTCCACCACCGATGAGGGAAAAATGCCTATTTACTAAAGCATAAGAGGACTTTTCAAGTTCCTCTCTTTTCATCTTCCCTCCATAAGGAATGCATGGACGAGTGTGTACTTTACAAGCAAGAATCAATTGCATCTGGATAAGTAGGTTTCCCCTTGGACTTTCCATAGTGAACATATGTCGGATATACTCAGTCAATCGGTGGATGCGATATCTTTGAACCATCGAGCTTTGGTGTATACCTAGACAACCATATGTCACACAATTAACCCTTTACCGTTTATGGTTCTTACGGTTGTGTTCGTTTCAACCATAAACACCTCCTGGTTTCATCAGTGTATAGAGAATAGGCTTTTGACATAAAATTCTATTTGAAGCGGCTTACACTTCACACTCACATAGGTGATTTCTAACCGTGTCATCTCGTAGATACATTATTTGGTCAAATTTGCAAAACTTAGCCAAATCATTAAAAACTTTAAGCTTTATTAACTCATTAACAAGCCTTAAACCGTCAGTCACAACTTTGTTTTTCTCTTTGAATCTAGCTCTTGGGATCTCCAGGCTGCTAGATAGAGTTACCGCCATACTGACTTGTACTAAGCCGTAAACCCATTCCCTTAGATGATCTTTCAACTTTCTCTCTAGTTAGGCCTTTTTGTAAGTGGATCCGACACATTATCATTTGACTTTACATAGTCAATTCTGATAATTCCACTAGAGAGTAGTTTTCTAACGGTATCATGTCTATGTCTTATATGACGAGACTTTCCGTTATACATAACGCTCCCTGCCCTACCTATTGCTGCTTGACTATCACAATGTATGCAAATAGGTCCCACAGGTTTGGGCCAGAATGGAATATCCTCTAAGAAATTC
>NW_006238953.1:1102303-1103307 GCF_000226075.1 Solanum tuberosum
AGACTTGTAAGGATGTTTAACAAACTTACTTTCTACACAAATTTCACATTTCGATTTATAGCATTTGAAATCAGGAAATACTTCTAAAGTAACCAATTTTCACAAGGCTTTGTAATTTACATGTCCCAAACGGGCATGCCATAAATCATTTGACTCCAATAAGTAAGCAGAAGCAGAATTCTTATTAATACTGTCAACAACCATTACATTCAGTTTGAAGAGGCCCTCAGTGAGGTAGCCTTTTCCTAAGAACATCTCATTCTTACTTATTACAGCTTTGTCACTAACTAGGACACACTTAAACACGTTCTTAATGAGGAGTGCAGAAAAAACTAAATTCTTCCTAATAGTAGGAACGTGCAAAACGTTGTTCAGAATCAACACCTTGCCAGATGTCATTTTCAACATTACTTTCCCAGTTCCTGCAATCCTCGTTGTTGCGGTGTTCCCCATGAACAGATCTTCATCAAACTCAACATGAGTGTACGTTGCAAACGCTTCTTTCGCAGAGCAAATATGTCGAGTGGCACCTTAGTCGAGAAACCACTCCTTGGGATTTCTAACTAAGTTGCACTCAGAGATCATTGCAGAGAGGTCATATGCATCTTCCATCTCTTCCACGATGTTTGCTTGACTTTTGCCTTTATCTTTGTCTTTGTCCTTTCTTGGAGCACGACAGTCAGAAGACTTGTGACCAGCCTTACCACAGTTGTAACAATTTCCCTTGAATTTCTTCTTGGCCTGTTCTGACTTCTGTCCATTGGACTTCTTTCTCTTCTTGCCTTTGGTAGGAGCTTGTTCAACAATATTAACTCCAATTATTGTCGAACCCTTACGAGACTTCTTTTCGGCGGTCTTGTTATCTTTCTCAATCTTGAGCCGAATCACAAGATCTTCAAGCTTCATTTCCTTACCTTTGTGCTTTAGATAATTCTTGAAGTCGTTCCACGAAGGAGGTAACTTCTCGATCATTGCAGCCACTTGAAAAGCTTCATTTACTACCA
>NW_006238953.1:1103377-1113556 GCF_000226075.1 Solanum tuberosum
TTCATTTACTACCATATCTTCAGCAATCAGATCATGGAAAATAAGTTGAAGTTACTGCACTTGTGATCCAACAGTTTTTACTATCTGACATTTTATAGTCTAAAAACTTTGCGACCATAAACTTTTTCAAGCATGCATCTTCTGTCTTATATTTCTTCTAAAGTGCATCCCACAATTCTTCCGAAGTTGTCATTGCACTATACACATTATATAAGTCATCCTCTAAAGCACTCAAAATGTAGCCTACATAGGAAGTTTGCCTGCTTCCATGCTTCAATAATCATGAATTTTTCTGTCTGGCATTTCAGCAGCAGGCACCGGAGTTACTTCATTGGTAAATTTCTGCAGACCAAGAGTGTTAAGCCAAAAAAATACCCATTGCTGCTATCCTTTGAAATTCACACCAGAGAATTTTCCCGATTTCTCTGCTGGTGGTATAGCAGTTCGTGTTGGTGCAGCAACAACCACCGTAACCTTATCATTTTCCTTTTCAGAATCTGTAATAAACATAAATTGATACAAATGACTCAGTAAGTAATAACTTAAATTGCAAACTTAATAGCAGTATAAAACCACGAAGGTTTTTGTCTCCACCAGAAACACAAATAAAAATAAAAATAAATAATTTACCTTAAGATTGTTTGCCAATCTGTGTTTAAAAAACAGTAATACTGATTACCAGAAACTTTGCAGAAACACAGAGTTACCAAAGTTTCCAATGAACCAGTGAAGAACAGAAGAACATAAATTAATTCACAAAAATTAAAATCTGTAAAAATACCAGAATCTGGAAAAGGAACAAGCCCACTGAAAGCACAGTGTCCCCTTAAGGAAATAATTCCCCTCTAGTATCCAAGGTTTGATTGGGAATATGTACTCCCAGGATAGAATGATCTCAATCACTAGTGTATTGATACCCAAAATGTTGGTGTCAGCGAGCCACTCAACGGCAGTAAAGTACACGAAAAATATTTGTGCAGAAGAAAAAGAAATCATAAATTTTCATAAGTAAAAAGTCTGAAGAATAACAGGTATTTATAACCAAGAGGAACTGGTTTCGAAAGGTTGCAACCTTTCAGAAACCACACGACCATTTCAGAAAGTTTGCAACCTTTCAAACGGCCATGGCTGTTACTGAAAGTTGCAACCTTTCAGAACAGTCATCTCCAACGGCGGGAAATTCAAATAAAATGGGAAAGTAATTTAAATAAAATGGGTCACGCGAATCTGAGTCTGGTCGGAACGTTTCGGTTAATTAACTAATTAATTGAAATGTTTTTGGCCATTTAATTTTATTTAATTAATTAAATAAATAATTAAAACAAAAATTTGTCCAAAAATAATATCTCGATCATTTTCCAAAGCAAAAGCCGAAGTCGAGCGAGCAACGACGACGACGACGCGAGGGGGGTCCCTCTTTCCAACCCTTTTAACAATTAATAGAAGTGTTTCTCTATTTAAACTCTTCTATTTTTCTTTCCACCACCGATGAGGGAGAAATGCCTTTTTACTAAAGCATAAGAGGTCTTTTCAAGTTCCCAACTTTTTAAGTTCCTCTCTTTTCATCTTCCGTCCATTTCCCATTAACTCTTTCTATATACCCAACAATAATTTATTTAATCATTAAATGTATAATTGTCTGTTACAAAAATGAAGGAATTTTTTTAAACAAAGGATAAAAAGATAAATATGAATGGAGGTCATAGAGAAGTGTTACATCACCTTGACAAACTCTTGTTTCTCTTTGGTACTTGAAGTTGATAGAGGGAGACTTCATGAATGGTTGATATTACAATGTGGGGAATCGATAGAGCCCCTCACCAACAAGATAGTAGTTCAAGTAGCCAATCAACTGAGCTGCTAAGATTCTCCTATTCGTCGCATCCCTCACATTTCAATACAAGTACTTTTACCTTAAGTAGTTGTGAATGTTTAATTTAGTGTTTACTTTGACACATCTTAAATGTTTCTAATATATAGCTAACTCTTCCTTTAAGAAGAAGAACATTTGTGTGATCATGTTCAATATTATATTAGAACACCAACGAAGGCACATACTGTAAATGACAATCAAGAAGTTGGACCAAGTAAACCATATTCAAAACCATGTATTACTACCTTTTTTCATTAATACCGTCATAGAATAAAGCCCTTGCCCAAAAACTTTTATTTGAGCATGTTTATATCATTCATGGTTAATGAAGGATTTATTAATTTTGGAATTCCGTTATTTTAAATAAAAATTAAATAGAAATAGAAGGTGATCGGATTTATGTAAGACAAAAGTGTAATACCATGCAAATTCTAAGCTAAGATTCAAAATATTCTTCGTATTTGTTTATTTTAGGCCCTTGGATGATTCCTTATTGTGAATAGGTATCAAGGTTAATTCTTTAGTGTGAGAAGAGTTCTGGAGATGAATTTGGTAATCTTCTAGCACAAAGTTGAGCTGAAAGCTCCTTTACCGAGTGAGTCGGTATAAGTTTTTACTTGGGTCAGCCTCTAACGAACACATATCTTAAAATCGGAAGTTATGTGTCCAATTACCCATCAAATTAAAGGTCTTTGCGTCTTCTTTCCAATGCCACCAACCGTTCATAAATTCGAGTCCGGAGTAAAATGTTATGATCATTTTTTTAGAGACGCTCCAGTTTTCCAAAAGCGCCGGACAAAATGACAATCCCTCACTTGAGGTTGTCACACTTTCTAGTGAACTGGAAAATTTGCCCCAGAATTCAACGGCTTGAACGATGGTTCGTCACTTTGACCGAACAACATGAAATTTTACCGATTTCATTTCAATTGAGGCTATTCTAACAACCTATGCAGTAAAACACTAAGTAGTATCAACGTGTTTGGAGTGCAGTAACATAAATAGCGTTCTAATAGTATGTACGTAGAACAATAATAAGGACTTCCTTTCATCCTCATGTCCAAAACTTCCAATTTTACAATATGATTTTTATGATTTTGTGAATTAGGTTTCAAACCCAATTATGAATACTTCTTGAAATTTAGTTTTCTTTTGTTAATATGTATATGATTATTATTCTTGTTAAAGCTACTATGCATGAGTCTTTACAAGTTTTTTCTAATCCCAAGATTTAAGCAAATTAGATTTAGCATAATTTTACATGTTCCAATCTATATTAGTAAAAATTGCATGTTTTGAACACATGATCCCAAAATTCAATAAGCATGACTAATTTCAGCATTTCAGAACTTAAGTAAAATTATAATTGTAACTGGTATCATGCTTTATTTCAGACGTCAATTTATCTAATATACAAGTTTGACAATATGCGGTCACATGCAGTATATCAGTTGTAATACAAGCATTACTATTTCTACAAACTTGATTTCTTATCATGATTTTTCAGAGTAGAATTCCAAGGTATATTTACAGATTTTGAAAGTAGTTTTCCAAATGATCTTTATATGTTGATCTTAAAGTTGTAGTTATTCTATCCATATCATATGTTCATGATTATTGAGAACTGATTAATGTTTATATACTCAGTACATTCCATGTATTGACCACACTTTTCTCTGTGTTGCATTTATTATGATGTAGATTCAGACGTTCGTTCTCAAACTTATGGTGAGATAGGTGGCAACTATTTCAGCCATAAGTTGGTGAGTCCTCCTCATTCAGGGACTTCATGGAATAACCAATAGTTTGACCTTATTGTGGGGCTTGAGGCTGTGAGCTTGGACTAGGTGGAGTTCCAAGTTAGTATGTTTGTGTTGCGTCGGGTGTTACCCTAGTGGTTGTTTTCTGTGTTGATTTTGATTGGGTGGATGATGTCTTGGTATGATATCATGCATTTGGTACTCACATTTGACTTGTTTATTCTTGAAAAACCTTGGGACTTTTATATTTGAGGAATGGGAATAGTTTTTACTAAGTTTTCCCCATATGTTGAGCTGTGAAGGTGAGGTTGACTCGTTAAATTAAGAGAATAATTTATATGGGAAAAGATATTTCACGTGTTCATGGTGTTCAATTGGAACACGCAATAGTTCAAGTGTCTAAAAATAAAGTACCAACAAGTTTTAAGGACGGGTCTAGTTATTAAGGCTTGCTTTGTTTTCTAACGTTATGTTATTGCCTATTAGCTAGGTATCGAGAGGATGGAAAAAAGAAATTAAGTGCATGTTTGATCATATTTTTATTATTTTCAATATAAACCACTCACAAAAATTAAAAATAACTCTATTTCTTCTTCATGTTGGACACAATTTCCAAGTTTTTAATATTATTTTTAACTAGGAAATAAATACTATATTTTTTTCAAATTTGACCATTTTATATCTAATCGTCCACAGAAAAACAAGAACTAGAGAAAAAAGATTTCGAAACTTTACTTTCACAAAGAAATATCAAATATATGCAACACATGTTAATATAGATTGAAGAAAACTCGTGTTTGATAATATGCGAAATAAATAAGTTGGATAATTAATACTTATCAATAACTCTATGTCACGACTCAAAATCAAGTCATGATGGTGCGCATTATAAGCCCTCACGTAGGCAAGCCAAAACCCTAACAAGATAAAAGAGGAAGACATAAAATACTTTTAAAATGAAGGAACATAAGCAGAAATGAATATACAGAATAGGGACATATTATAGAATTGTAAATATATGATAAACAATTTAGAAAACGGGGCTGAAGGGGGCCAACAAACACAAACTAAACACAATAATCAATCTCCAGACCTGGTGTCACTAGTACTAATTGTAAATCTATGATAAACAATTTAGAAAACGGAGCTGAAGGGGGACCAACAAACACAAACTAAACACAATAATCAATCTCCAGACCTGGTGTCACTAGTACATGAGCATCTACATACAGAAAGGTTATATTTACAAGTCTGTCTAATTCAAAATACAAAAAATATAGACAGGTACAAAAGAAGGAAAAATAGCAAGCCTCCGGACATGAAGAGCTCACCACAATCTGAATCTACGACGATCACTGGAGATTGACCGCTCTTTGAGAACAGCTCTTACTGAGAGCTGCGTCAGAAAAAGATGCAGAAATATAGTATGAGTACCAAAATATTGGGTACTCAGTAGGTAACATAGGTCGACCAAACTTAGAAAGATTAAATATATATAGAGAAGCATGACAGCTCTAAACATTACAATGGAAAGGTTCTAAGTTACGATAACCAACTATTGAGAAAAGAGGGAAAACAACACAAGATAGTAAGAGGGAAACACTCAAGTACAAGACAGTCATAACATACATACAACAACTCACACAAATAGGATGATGCGATGCAAGTGATGAATACAAGAAAGTAGAAGCATGGAAGAATTCTTGAGCCACCCAAAATGATACCTTAGGCTCATCAACAAGTGCAATGTAGTGAAATATAACTCGTATCTCAATCGACAGTCTTCCCAAAATGATACCTCAAGCTTATCAGTGTAAAAGTGGCCCAATGTGCACACAAATTCATAAACCAAGTATTTTGTCATTTTATGTCATAATAACTCCGAAAAAAACACTGCAATTTAAATTATGATTTGTAGTGTATATTTTCATTGCTCAATCCATAGAAATAAGAAGGGCCACTCAAACATTGACCTAAAGCCAATTCAAATGGAGTCCTTAAATTTTATTTTATGTTTTAATGAAACTTTGTTATAGTCAATTCTTTTAATCTTTCTTGAGTCGTATAGTATTCTAGATTCGTTAAACTTCAAAAAAAAATTCCTCTCATATGAAAATTTTATATTTTATATAGACAATACACAATATTTTTTTTTAAAAATAACTATAACCTATTAATATTTCTTTAAAAATGAGGGCTACTGTTATTTTTAGGCTTGTTGAGCTGATAATAAATTAGAAATTTAAAATATGTTATCTCCTTCAATTATACAAATTAGTCTTAATAAGTTGTAAAACTTTAAATATGTTCAAATGGCTATTAAAGCCAAATATTAAAGAACAAAATTTCCCCATTTTTGTTTGAGCAACAAAACTCATCATAATCCCCTTCTGTCTTCTTTTTTTTGGCAACATATTAAAGACATCATAGTCCTTTTATTTTGGTAACAAACACATCATAATACTTATTTACTTTGGAAACAAATACATCATAATCCTTTATTTTTGGAAATAAACTTATTATAATCCTTGAAATTGATTAAATGTGTCAACATCTTTATCCACCGTTGATTTTCTCTTTCATCCAACGGCATAAAAATTCAATCCTCGTGATTGTCTTCTCATTGGCTGGGTTATAACTCCTGTGGGCTATAAATACCAAAGCCAGATTGCTTTAGGAATTCACATACACACACAACAATTCAATTCTTCCGCTTCATTTGTCTCTTGTTTCTATAGATCAAAAAGCAAAACTTTTTTTTGTAGTGAAAAAGATCAATGGCCGGTAAAGGGAAAAATCTTGGTTCAAATGCTAAAGGAAGATCTCGTAGCAGCAAGGCTGGCCTCCAATTTCTAGTGGCTTGTATTGCCCGATTCCTCAAAATCGGGAAGTATGCCAAACGTGTTGGTGTCGTAGCACCGGTATTCCTTGCTGCTGTGCTTGAGTACCTTGCAGTTGAGGTGAATTTCTCAAGTTCCTTCTCTCTGTCTCTTTTTGATATGTCGAATTTCTAGGATTTGTGACTACTAAATTTTAATAGATGTGATTGTTTGTAGGTGCTTGAATTGGCTGGAATTGCAGCGAGGAATGACAAAAAGTCTCAGATCATTCCAAGGCACATTCAGCTAGCTATTAGGTTTGATAAAGAGCTGAATCAATTTCTTAGAGATGTGACCATTCCGAATGGTGGTGTTATTCCAAGAATTCACAATATTTTTCTGCCTAACAACAAGAGTAACACTTCAAAGGCCGTTGCTGATGTTGCTCACGAGGAGGAGGATTAGACTGATCATTCCATTGCTAACATCGCGATGTTTGCTTTTATCAATCTCTTTGTATTCATAGAAAATTTTATAATTCTATAATATAAAACCTTTGATTTCCTTTCTGCAAGTTTAATGACATATGATATTTATGTGGCTTAGGATAAAAACTCAACATACTTGGATCTTAGTATTACCTATTGTTTAATTTGCTTCAGTTATCATATCATTTATTATTTCTATTGTTATTCATTTCCTGATGTGTATAATAGTTTTAGTTTTTTCCTTTCAAGTGTTCTTAGCAAGCTTTATTAACTATTTCCCAAATTTGAAATAGAATTTTAATTTAATTTGAAATTTCATGATAGATCTAAAGTACGGTAAATGAAAGTTTTTCTTAGAATGCTATGTTAACAATTTCCCAAATTTGAAATACAATTTCAATTTATTTTAAAATTTCATGGTAAAATACTTTTAGTGAGTAGATCTAGAGTAATGTAAATGAAATTATTTCTATAAATAAAATATAAGAGATGAAATATTTGTAATCCATGATAAATAAGTTATAAAATCTCTTTTTTTTCATATTAAATAGTAGTATTATATATTCTATAGGAACCTCACTAATTTATCTTCTAACTTGGGCATCTTGATTATCTTTTCACTATATTGTTGGATGAACGATGAAAAGTAAAACACCATAAGTTTTATATTGTTATGAAAAAAATTGCTTGATACGTGAACAAATTAAGTCAAATATAGAAAATATTTGAGAAGGTACCTCAAAAATTATATTTACATATAATTAAACAAAATTACTTTCCAATTGAATATAAATTAACTCTTCAAATAATGTAATGTTAGTATAGAATAAAATTTATACTTTTATCTTTTTCGAATGCGGTTAATACATACCAAAAACTAAGAAAATCGCATAATTTCTGTTAAGTGACCTCTAAATACTAAAAAGAGTAGTGTTAATCATGGTGAGTCTATAGGAATTTTTCCCAGGTACTTACAGATGGTTCTATAAAGAATTTAGAAAAAAGCTTCAGGAAACCATTTCACCAAAAAATTCATGGCCTAACACACACACAAAACAAAAAAAATTGCATAATTCCTATTGAGTGGCTACTAAATGCTAAAAAATAGGTGAGGATCATGGTAAGGCTATATGAATTGTTCCCCAGGTTCTTATATATCCATAGGCTAACACACATGAAAAATTAAAAAGATTGCCTAATTCCCATTGAGTTGCCCCTAAATAATTTTAAAATGTGGCGTGGAACATGATAAGGCTATAGAAATGATCCTCAGATACTTATGGATGGTTTTGTAAATGTTTGGAAAAAAGTGACGGGAAGCCATCACAAAAAAACTCCATGGGAGTTGCACACAAAAATTTGATAAAATTGTTTAATTATTGTTGAATGGCCCCTAAATAGATTAAAAAAACTGGAGTAGATCATCGTGAGGTGATAGAAATTGTTCCACAGGTCCTTACGAATGGTTCTATAAAGGTTTCAGAAAAAGAATGTCTTGAAATCATATCACCAAAAAATCCAAGGGTTAACACACAAGAAAAAAGATGAGAAAATCACCGAATCTCCTATTAAGTGACTCCTAAATGCTAAAAAGTGGCATGGATCATGGTGAGGCTATAGAAATTATACCTCATGTCCTTACAAATAGTTCTATAAAGGTTTAGAAAAAAAAGTGCAAAATCCATGAGATAACACACACAAAAAACTGAGAAAAATCATCTATTTTCTGTTGAATCTCCCTAAATGCTAAAAAAAAGTGTGTGGACTATGGTGAGGCTATATGAATTGTTCTATAATAGTTTTTGAAAAGAAATCTCCTCAAAGCCATATCACCAAAAAGTCCATTGGCTAACACACGGGAAAAGCTAAAAAAATGCCTAATTCGTGTTGAGTGGCCCCTAAATCCAAAAAGAAGGTGTAGATCATAGTGAATCTATATAAATTGTTCTCCAGGTCCATAGGGATGGTTTTGTAAGTGTTTTTTAAAAAGTGTTTGAAAGCCATATTACCAAAAACTTCATTGGTGAATACACATGAAAAACGTAAATTTTTTTGCCTAATTTCTCTTGATTGCACCCTAAATGCTAAAAAAGTGGCATAGATCATGCTGAGGCTATATAAAATTTTCCCATGTACTTACAGATGGTTATGTAAAGGTTTCTAGAAAACATTCCTAGAAGCCATATCGGCCAAAATAATTGTGGGCTAACACACACGAAAAACTAAAAAAATGACCTAATTTCATGTAAGTGGCCCTAAATGCTATTAAAAGTGGTGTATATTATGGTGAAGATATAGAAATTGTTCCCCGGGTCCTTAAACGATGATTCTAGTAAAAAGTTTTCCAAAAAAAAATAGTTTCTGAAAACAATATAACCAAAAAAAATTGTGGGCTAACACACACGAAAAACTAATAAAAATTACCTAAAATCTTGTTTAGTCTCCCTTAGATTTTAAAAAGTAGGAGCTGGATTTTGGTGAGACTAAAGGAATCATTCCAGGTCCTTACAGATAGTTTTGTAAATGTTTGGGAAAAAATGCTCAGAAGCCATATCAACAAAAATCAATGAGCTAACATACACGAAAAATTAAGAAAACCGTTCAATTCTTGATGTGTGGCCCCTAAATGCTAAAAAAATGTGACTTGGATCATGGTGAAGCTATATAAATTATTACCCAGGTCCTTATGGCTAGTTCTTTAGAACTTTCTGAAATAAGTGTATGAAAGCATGCCACCAAACAATCCATGGGATAAAATTGCTTAATTTCTTATGAGTGCCCCTGAAAGCTAAAAAAGTGGTTCTGTAAAGGTTTTGGATAATAGTTCCTAGAAGCTATATCACAAAAATATCATAGGCTAATACACATGAAAAACTGAGAAAATTACATAATTTCTATTGAATGGCCCCTAAATGCTAAAAAAGTGGCATGGATCATAGTCATGCTATATTTATTGTTAACTAGGTCCTTACAGATGGTTCTGTAAAATATTTGGAAAAAAAAGTTCCTGATAGTTATATCACCAAAAAGTCAATGTGCTAACACACACACGAAAAATTGACAAAATCACCTAAATTCTATTGAGCAATCCCTAAATGCTAAAAAGTGGTGTGGATCATGGTGAGGCTATATGAATTATTTCCTCATGTCTTTACCGATGGTTCTATAAAGGTTTCGAAAAAAATGTGCCTAGAACCCATATCACCAAATTCACGAAAAACTGAGAAAATCACCTAGTT
>NW_006238953.1:1116239-1116324 GCF_000226075.1 Solanum tuberosum
TAGGTAATTTCTCTTTAAAACTCCTTCAAAAAAGAACATATCAAAACCATATTTTAATATGATCATTGATGACTCGGGAAGTCAT
>NW_006238953.1:1116392-1118690 GCF_000226075.1 Solanum tuberosum
AAAACAACTTCTTTCTTTAGTTTGAGATAATTACTCAAAATCTAGCCCAAAGGCTCACTTGGAATCGATGTTCCTTTTTCTTGAAAACTAGCCCAAAGGCTCTTTCGGAATCATAGTTCCTTTCTTACTCAAATGTGAAAACATTTCTAAACTTCTTTGGGAATACTTAGTTCCCTAATAACTTTTGAGAAATGAACTCAACTTAAAACTCTTGACTTAACTTGAAACTTGAGACTCTTTACTTAACTTGAAACTCTATAATCTTTACTTGACTTGAAACTTTATACTCTTTACTTGACTTGAAACTCTATACTTTTTACTTGACTTGAAATTTGAGCCGAAACATGAAGTTAAAACGTTCAATAAAGACTCTTGATAAACTTTTAAAGACTTGCTTTGACTTGCTTCTTAACTTCTAAGCTTGACTCTAACTTCACTTGACTTTGATCCTAACTCGCCTTGAATTGAATTATGGATTCAACGTATATGATCACATGTTTATGGATGAGTTCTTGACATTTAGACGTACCATGGAGTGTTGAAAACATCTATAAAACATAGGTACATTACCAAGGAACATGTATGAAAAAGTAGGGAATGAAAGGGAAAACTTGGCGTCTTTGGCGCTCTGAGAGGCGCGGGGCGCCAGACCACAAAGTTCAGAAGGGCCTGGTGGGGGCTCTGCTAGGCGCGCCGCCCCAAGGGCTGGAATTCAGAGTCCTTTTTGGGGCGCGCTGGCTGGCGTGACGCCCCAGCTCTTTTTCCCGAAAACTCGACTTTTCTCCTTCATTTTTCCAACTCTAAATCCCCTTAACTTCAACGGTTGCAGCCCCAAACACTTAGAATCAGAAAACCCCTCAACATACAATAGATTTCAACTCACAAACACAACCGGAAACATGTTCCAAATCAACAAGAAACTTCAACAACCACAATCACAAACTTCAACAACACAATCAATATTTTCTCGGAAATAAAAAGAGTTTGGCGTGTGGGGGAATGAACCAACCCAACAGCCCAACTTCCAAAGGGCTTAACTCACTCATACGAACTCGGAATCGAGCAAACTCAGCGGCGTTGGAAAGATCATTCCATGGGCTTTCCAAAGATAACTGGAACTACACCTAACTAATCCTGATCTAGCAGTTATGACTGTTCAAAGTTGACAAAAAAACTCATTTTTTCCAATTCTAAGCTTCTTCATAGCTATTTCAAATTGCCGGATGTTACAGGTTATCAGTCCAGCTTTGTATGTTTTAGTTTTCCCCTTGCATGCTCGTACATTCAATGTACTGACGTCATTCGACCTGCATCTTTTCATGATGCAGATACAATTATTCAGGGTCATCAATCGGCGCTTCGTTGATACCATTAGCACTCCAGCTAGCTTTGGGGAACCTCTTTGCTTCTGGAGGGCTTCCCACATCCTTTTATATTTTTGTTTTGTTTAAGATGTCCTGAGTCTTGTCCCAACATCTATCGTAGTATTTAGAGGCTTCATAGACAATAGTAGTTGAGAAGTCTTATTTTTCTATTTCCTTTGTTGATGTTTTGAGACTTTGAGTCGAATACTTATGTTTATTCAAGAAATTTCAAACATTCATTGAGTTATGTTGTTTTGAGACATTATGAGATAACTTTTGGTAGTTGGAGTTCCTATTTTACTTGAGTAAGTCTTCCTCTAAGTAGTCAGCCAAGCCAAGGTTTCGCTTTGGGGCCAGCGATGATTCTCGAGTGCCGGCCATGTCCAGGTTGCAGGCTCGGGGTGTGACAGTGAAGTTGAGTTGGTGCATTGCAGTTGTGAAGAACAACAAGCTGATATTCTAACTAAGGCTTTTCCACCAACAAGTTTGAGACTTGTACTTGAAGCTATATAAAATACAAGGCCTTCAACATTTGCAGGTTGGTTTTCCCAGCTTGGAAAAGCTATTTATTGTTAGGGCTAACAACATAAGTTCTCTATGCTCTCTCCAACTTCCAACTGCCTACTTCAGCAAACATGAAACATTGTATATATGGAGTTGTAGAAAATTAAGAAACTTGACGTCTCCATTAATGGTAATGTCAAGTATAAAAATGCTAAACATTATAATTCTATTCCAATTGTTGATCCATTTATTTCTGTTGGGAATTTAAAACTAAAAATATTTGAAAATCCCCCTATGGTAGGTAGTAAGGATCTGAACAAGTGTGGCTGTAGTTGAAGAGAAGAAAAATATTTACAAATCATAGGGTAAATAAAGAATCACTTGCATTTTCTAATGATAAATCTGATCATGTAGAATAAGATACACATGT
>NW_006238953.1:1119191-1121881 GCF_000226075.1 Solanum tuberosum
TTCAATAGTCACAACAACTTTATACTTGTTTTCTTCAGGCTCAAAACCTATCGAACATATAAAGTCCTCGCCCTCATGAGGAACATCAGGAAGAAATCTTACTTCTCTAGTAGCGGGATTGCAAATGGCAATATACTTCAGATCCCATATACAAAACAACCCATTAACCGACTCAAAATGATAATTATAATCTAAACGAAAATTAATAATTCGATCATACAGCTTACTAAAATTGTCAATTTGATGATACTTGGTGGCATTTCCATCTTCTTCATCACGATGATCTTCTATAGCGTAACAAACATCGTCTACGCATGCAATCAACTTAGTATCACCACCATTGATCTTAGAATAATTGGATAAATGGAGATCCACAAAATTTGGTTCCAACACAATTGAATTATGAAATTTCGAAACACACCTAAAACACATTAAAGACTTAACTGGAAGCCATGAGAAAATTTGGATGGTAATATCTTGAGGAATTTTGTCTTCTTCCATCTTTGACGGCTGAAGTTGTCCTAATTTTAGGTTAAATTGTTTGTTTTATAACTTCTTAAAATGCTTTACTTAAGACTTAAGTCTTAATAGATATTTTCCTAATAGGGCCATAATCTTCTAAAGCCCAAGTCTACCAGTCAAAACAAGGACAATGTATCTGTCCGTATTATTGATGTTTCATGTATTTGAGTAGTCCATAAATCCTTAACATATATCTTATTATTGTATGAGATACATGTCTAATAATTGTATCAGATACAATTAACGGTTAATATCAACACATATCGCGTATGTTCCTATACATCGCGTAAAGTGATGTATTCGACCAATACATCACGTAAAGTGATGTATCTGAGAATAAGAGGGACTAGGGATTTTTGTATTTTTTTCAAATGGTAGGAAATATTTGAAAATATGGTAAAATAAGTTGTGTATTTAGGTCATTTTTCCTTTTTTATTGAGAAAAAACTAGAAATAGCAATCATCATAGACATAATAAGGCTTTATAGATATAGTTTCGATAATTGCGCTCCATAGTTATAGTTTTGTTTGCTATGGAGGTTGCGATTTGTATATTTCGCGCAGTTTGTATATTTCGTGTGCGAATATACAAATAGGATAAGTATATACAAATTCTCTATTTATACAATTAGGAATATTTTAGAACTCCATTGGTATATTTCACTTGTCAATATACAAACAGGGTAATTTTTTATGAACTTTTCATAAATCGTATAAAAATAGTTATATTTTGAGATATGGTAGTCCACCGTGAACTGTAGTTCCAGGTAAATAGTTTGCTAAAATGCGATAAAGTACTTAACAATAAAGACAAAAAGTTTTACGCGGAAACGTCATTACTCAAGGGAGTAAAAAACTACGAACCTTTCACACAGGATTTCAAGTTGTTTTCACTAATATCAAGCAAAGTGTGAATACAAACTCAGTTGTTAGTTCACGAGTCGGGTCCTGATTCAGAAGCTGGGTCTCACATCAGTTGTTGGTTGTCTGGATCAAGTCCTGATTTGAAAGTCAGGTCTCAATTCGAGTGATGGGTTCGAATTTTGCATTAGTTGATCGTACATGTCCAAATTTGAATGTCGGTGTCATTTATTGGGTCGGATATCCTATCCAGTTTGAATGTCGGGTCTCAAGCCGAAAGTCGGGGTCAGGTCCTGGTCAGATCTCAAGATCAAATTTTGGATCAATCATCATGGTTGTATCTTAGTACTGGTGTGGGGGTCATGTCCTATATCGATTATATGAGGTTGATTTCCGGGTCAGAAAATTATTTTCCTAAAAAGTAATTTCGATTCTCTAGCTAAAATAAAAGACACTTTCTGAAAATATTTTTGAAGGGTGGGGGATCAGAGCTATCCATGCACTCTGTCTCAAGACCACCTACAGAAAAGTAAACAACGATAGTGAGTAGGAGGAAGAAAAGCATACCAAAGTGGTAACAACGATAGTGAGCTACCCATGCACTCCATCACAAGACCAGACGGGATATTGGACTTACTAATAATGAAGCTACCCTCCATTAGACAAAATCCGACAAAACAACAACGACCATCAACGTCTCTTTTTGATTATTTTTTTTGAATTATTTTTAACAAAAGCGACGGACTCCGTTGCTTTATTTTAATTTTCATTTTTTATTTCTAAAAGGCGACTCAGTCCGTCGCTTTTCTGGAAATTTTATTTTTGAAAATCCCTAAAATGCGATGGACAAAACCACGCTGTCCGTCGCTTTTATGGGATTTTAAAAAAAATAAAACCCAGAAAAGCGACGGAAAAAACCACGCTATCCGTCGCATTTCCTTAAAGCCAGTTTCTGCTGCCCACCTGCAAATGCAATTCAATTCAATTCTACTCTATTCAGCCCAATCAAACACACACAATTATAAACAATCTAAACAAAACATAAAACACAAACTTAAAATAACATTAAAAAAGTATCTAAATCACAAATTAAAGACTTATAAAGTCTTTCAAAAATTAGTTTCAAAAATTACAAAAAAGTTCATAAATGTCTAGAGATCTAAACTAGGGAGTGGGTTCTACGTAATCACCCTCATCACTCTCGTCGTCGGTGTCATCGGGAGCTGAAGTAGCAGGTCGACGAGCGAGGTTCATCACTTGTTATTTGATCTGCTTAACGGTCTCACTCATGCTTTCTTGTTCAGCTA
>NW_006238953.1:1121981-1130601 GCF_000226075.1 Solanum tuberosum
ACTTATGATATATTGTTTATTGTAACTTAAGTGAATTTATAGATTTGCCTTTGTTAAGTGGTGATGAATAACTTTGCGACCACAATCTGACATTTTGTAGTCAAAAAACTTTGTGACCACAAACTTTTTCAAGTATGCATCTTCTGTCTTATATTTCTTTAAAAGTGCACCCCACAATTCTTTCGAAGTTGTCATTGCACTATAGACATTATATAAGTCATCCTCTAAAGCACTCAAAATGTGGCCTACATAGGAAGTTTACCTGTTTCCATGCTTCAATAATCATGATTTTTTCTGTCTGGCATTTCAGCAGCAGGCACTGGAGTTACTTCATTGGTAAATTTCTTCAGACCAAGAGTGGTAAGCCAGAAAAATACCCATTGCTGCTATCCTTTGAAATTCACACCAGAGAATTTTCTCGGTTTCTCTGTTGGTGGTGCAGCAGTTCGGGTTGGTGCAGCAACAACCACCGTAACCTTATCATTTGCCATTTCAGAATCTGTAATAAACATAAATTGATACAAATGACTCAGTAAGCAATAACTTAAATTGCAAACTTAATAGGAGTATAAAGCCACGAAGGTTTTTGTCTCCACCAGAAACACAGATTAAAATAAAAATAAATAATTTCCTTAAGATTGTTGCCCTGTGTTTAAAAAACAGTAATACTGATTACCAGAAACTTTGCAGAAACACGAAGTTACCAAAGTTTTCAATGAACCAATGAAGAGCAGAAGAACATAAATTAATTCACAAAAAATAAAATTTGTAAAACATACCAGAATCTGGAAAAGACAGAACGGAAAAGGATCAAGCCCACTGAATGCACAGTGTCCCCATAAAGAAGTTATTCCCCTCTAGTATCCGAGGTTTGATTTGGAATATGTCCTCCCAGGATAGAATGATCTCAATCACTAGTGTATTGATACCCAAAACGCTGGTGTCAGTGAGCCACTCAACGACAGTAAAGTACACGAAAAATATTTGTGCAGAAGAAGAAGAAGAAATCAGAAATTTTCGTAAGTAAAAAGTTTGAAGAATAATAGGTATTTATAGCCAAGAGGAACTGGTTCCGAAAGGTTGCAACCTTTCAGAAACCACACAACCATTTCAGAAAGTTTGCAACCTTTAAAACGGTCATGGTTGTTCCTGAAAGTTGCAACCTTTCAGAACAGTCATCTCCAACGGCGGGAAATTCAAATAAAATGGGAAAATAATTTAAATAAAATTGGTCACTCGAATCCGAGTCGGGTCAGAACGTTTCGGTTAATTAACTAATTAATTGAAATGTTTTTGGCCATTTAATTTTATTTAATTAATTAAATAAATAATTAAAACAAAAATTTGTCCAAAAATAATCTCTCGATCATTTTCCAAAGCCAAAGCCGAAGCCGAAGCCAAGCAAGCAACGGCGACGACGACGCGAGGGGGGTCCCTCTTTCCAACCCTTTTAACAATTAATAGAAGTGTTTATCTATTTAAACTCTCCTATTTTTCTTTCCACCACCGATGAGGGAGAAATGCCTTTTTACTAAAGCATAAGAGGACTTTTCAAGTTCCTCTCTTTTCATCTTCCCTCCATTTCCCATTAACTCTTGCTATATACCCAACAATAATTTTTTTAATTATTAAATGTATAATTGTCTGTTACAATAATGAAGGAATTTAAAAAAAAAAAAGTATAAAAAGATAAATATGAATGGAGGTCATAGAGAAGTGTCACATCACCTTGACAATTTCTTGTTTCTCTTTAGTACTTGAAGGTGATAGAGGGAGACTTCATGAATGGTTGATATTACAATGTGGGGAATCGATAGAGCCCCTCACCAACAAGATAGTAGTTCAAGTAGCCAATCAACTGAGCTGCTAAGATTCTCCTATTCGTCGCATCCCTCACATTTCAATACAAGTACTACTTTTACCTTAAGTAGTTGAGAATGTTTAATTTAGTGTTTACTTTGACACATCTGAAATGTTTCTAATATATAGCTAACTCTTCCTTTAAGAAGAAGAACATTTGTGTGATCATGTTCAATATTATATTAGAACACCAACGAAGGTACATACTGTAAATGACAATCAAGAAGTTGGACCAAGTAAACCATATTCAGAACCATGTATTACTACCTTTTTTCATTAATACCATCATAGAATAAAGCCCTTGCCCAAAAACTTTTTTATTTGAGCATGTTTATATCATTCATGGTTAATGAAGGATTTATTAATTTTGGAATTCCGTTATTTTAAATAAAATTAAATAGAAATAGAAGGTGATCGGATTTATGTAAGACAAAAGTGTAATACCATGCAAATTCTAAGCTAAGATTCGAATAATTCTTCGTATTTCTATATTTTAGGCCCTTGGATGATTCCTAATTGTTAATAGGTATCAAGGTTAATTCTTTAGTGTGAGAAGAGTTCTAGAGATGAATTTGGTAATCTTCTAGCACAAAGTTGAGCTGAAAGCTCCTTTACCGAGTGAGTCGGTATAAGTTTTTACTTGGGTCAGCCTCTAACGAACACATATCTTAAAATCGGAAGTTATGTGTCCAATTACCCATCAAATTAAAGGTCTTTGCGTCTTCTTTCCAATGCTACCAACCGTTCATAAATTCGAGTGCGTGGGTCAGCCTCTAATGAACACATATCTTAAAATCGGAAGAGTTATGTGTCCCATTACCCATCAAATTAAAGGTCTTTGCGTCTTCTTTCCAATGCCACCAACCGTTCATAAATTCGAGTCCGGAGTAAAATGTTATGATCATTTTTTTAGAGACGCTCCAGTTTGCCAAAAGCGACGGACAAAATGACAATCCCTCACTTAAGGTTGTCACACTTTCTAGTGAGCTGGAAAATTTACCCCAGAATTCGACGACTTGAACGACGGTTCGTCACTTTGACCGAACAACATGAAATTTTACCGATTTCATTTTAACTGAGGCTATTTTTTTTTAATCTTAAGCACTTTGGAGAGTTATCTAAATGATCTTAAAACATCGTAGGAGGATTAGACAATCATTTTTCATCATTAAAACCCCTCTTATTCTCTCCCCAAACTTTAACCCTCAAGAATTCTGAAGAAATACCAAGTTAGAATTTCTCTTTCAAGGTTCTCCACCAAGTTTTTCTTCACTAAGGTATGTATTAGCAATTGAGCAAGATGAAGCAAAAAATATTTCTATTAATTGATTAAAAACTGATATATATATACAAAATAAATAACAGAGTCTCTAATAGAGAGTCCTTCCTACTGTGGAAACTAAACCAACAAACTAGGAAAATAAGAAAACAAACTCCTAAAGTGGTGGATACATATCTAACAACCTATGCAGTAAAACACTAAGTAGTAACGTGTCTGGAGTGCAGTAACATAAATAGCGTTCTAATAGTATGTACGTAGAACAATAATAAGGACTTCCTTTCATCCTCATGTCCAAAACTTCCAATTTTACAATATGATTTTGTGAATTAGGTTTCAAACCCAATTATGAATACTTCTTGAAATTTAGTTTTCTTTTGTTAATATGTATATGATTATTATTCTTGTTAAAGCTACTATGCATGAGTCTTTACAAGTTTTTTCTAATCCCAAGATTTAAGCAAAATAGATTTAGCATAATTTTACATGTTCCAGTCTATATTAGTAAAAAATTTCATGTTTTGAACACATGATCCCAAAATTCAATAAGCATGACTAATTTCAGCATTTCAGAACTTAAGTAAAATAATAATTGTAACAAGTATCATTTGTTGAGTTGTGAAGGGGAGGTTCACTCGTTAAATTAAGAGAAGAATCTATATGGGAAAAGGCAACTTTTTTCAGAGTTATTATGACATAAAATGATAAAATACTTTTCTACAAACTTGATTTTTTTATCACGATTTTTCAGAGTAGAATTCCAAGGTATATTTTCAGTTTAGAGCTAAAGAACTAAATTTACATTTACAGATTTTGAAAGTAGTTTTCCAAATGATCTTTATCTGTTGATCTTAAAGTTGTAGTTATTCTATCCATATCATATGTTCATGATTATTGAGAACTGATCAATGTTTATATACTCAATTCTTCCATGCTTCTACTTTCTTGTATTCATCACTTGCATCGCATCATCCTATTTGTGTGAGTTGTTGTATGTATGTTATGACTGTCTTGTACTTGAGTGTTTCCTTCTTACTATCTTGTGTTGTTTTCCCTCTTTTCTCGATAGTTGGTTATCGTAACTTAGAACCTTTCCATTGTAATGTTTAGAACTGTCATGCTTCTCTATATATATTTGATCTTTCTAAGCTTGGTCGACCTATGTTACCTACTGAGTACCCAATATTTTGGTACTCATACTATATTTCTGCATCTTTTTCTGACGCAGCTCTCAGTAAGAGCCGTTCTCAAAGAGCGGTCGATCTCCAGTGATCGTCGTAGATTCAGATTGTGGTGAGCTCTTCATGTCCGGAGGCTTGCTATTTTTCCTTCTTTTGTACCTGTCTATATTTTTGTATTTTGAATTAGACAAACTTGTAAATATAACCTTTCTGTATGTAGATGCTCATGTACTAGTGACACCAGGTTCGGAGATTGATGATTGTGTTTAGTTTGTGTTTGTTGGCCCCCTTCAGCCCCGTTTTCTAAATTGTTTATCATATATTTACAATTCTATAATATGTCCCTATTATGTATATTCATTTCTGCTTATGTTCTTTCATTTTAAAAGTATTTTATGTCTTCCTCTTTTATCTTGTTAGGGTTTTGGCTTGCCTACATGAGGGCTTATAATGCGCACCATCATGACTTGATTTTGAGTCGTGAAATAGAGTTATTGATAAGTATTAATTATCCAACTTATTTATTTCGCATATTATCAAACACGAGTTTTCTTCAATCTATATTAACATGTGTTGCATATATTTGATATTTCTTTGTGAAAGTAAAGTTTCGAAATCTTTTTTCTCTAGTTCTTGTTTTTTTTTGGACGATTAGATATAAAATGGTCAAATTTGAAAGAAATATAGTATTTATTTCCAAGTTAAAAACAATATTAAAAACTTGGAAATTGTGTCCAACATGAATAAGAAATAGAGTTATTTTTAATTTTTGTGAGTGGTCTATATTGAAAATAATAAAAATATGATCAAACATGCAGTTAATTTCTAGATTCGTTAAACTTCAAAAATTATTTCTTGAGTCGTATCGTATTCTAGATTCGTTAAACTTCAAAAAATATTTCCTCTCATATGAAAACTTTATGTTTTATATAGAAAATACACTATTTTAAAATTTTTTTATTTCCTCTCATATGAAAACTTTATATTTTATATAGACAATACACAATATTTAAAAAAATAAAATAACTATAACCTATTAATATTGCTTTAAAAATGAGGGCTACTGTTATTTTTAGGCTTGTTGAGCTGATAATAAATAATAAATTAGTCATTTAAAATATGTTATCTCCTTTCATTATACAAATTAGTCTTAATAAGTTGTAAAACTTTAAATATGTTCAAATAGCTATTAAAGCTAAATATTAAAGAACAAAATTTCCCCCCTTTGTTTGAGCAACAAACTCATCATAATCCCTTTTGTCTTTTTTTTTTTTGGCAACATATTAAAGACATCATAGTCCTTTTTTTTTGGTAACAAACACATCAAAATAAATTAAAGACATCATAGTCCTTTTTTTTTTGGTAACAAAGACATCATAATACTTATTTACTTTGGAAACAAAGACATCATAATCCTCTATTATTTGAAATAAACTTATTATAATCCTTGAAATTGATTAAATGTGTCAACATCTTTATCCACTGTTGATTTGCTCTTTCATCCAACGGCGTACAAGTTCAATCCTCGTGATTGTCTTCTCATTGGCTGGGTTATAACTCTTGTGGGCTATAAATACCAAAGCTAGATATCTTTAGGAATTCACATACACACACAACAATTCAATTCTTCCGCTTCATTTGTCTCTTGTTTCTATAGATTAAAAAGCAAAACTTTTTTTTGTAGTGAAAAAGATCAATGGCCGGTAAAGGGGAAAATCTTGGTTCATGGAAAAATCTTGGTTCAAATGCTAAAAGAAGATCTCATAGCAGCAAAGCTGGCCTCCAATTTCCAGTGGCTTGTATTGCCCGATTCCTCAAAGTCGGGAAGTATGCCAAACGTGTTAGTGCCGGAGCACCGATATTCCTTGCTGTTGTGCTTGAGTACCTTGCAGTTGAGGTGAATTTCTCAAGTTCCTTCTCTCTGTCTCTTTTTGATACGTCAAATTTCTAGGATTTGTGATTACTAAATTTTACATATATGTGATTGTTTGTAGGTGCTTGAATTGGCTGGAATTGCAGCGAGGAATGAAAAAAAAGACTCAGATCATTCCAAGGCACATTCAACTAGCTATTAGGTTTGATAAAGAGCTGAATCAATTTCTTAGAGATGTGGCCATTCCGAATGGTGGTGTTATTCCAATAATTCATAACATTTTTCTGCCTAACAACAAGAGTAACACTTCAAAGGCCGTTGCTGATGCTGCTCACGAGGAGGAGGATTAGATTGATCATTCCATTGCTAGCATCGCGATGTTTGCTTTTATTAATATCCTTGTATTCATAGAAAATTTTATAATTCTATAATATAAAACCTTTGATTTCCTTTCTGCAAGTTTAATGACATATGATATTTATGTGGCTTAGGATAAAAACTCAACATACTTGGATCTTAGTATTACCTATTGTTTAATTTGCTTCAGTTATCATATCATTTATTATTTCTATTGTTATTCATTTCCTGATGTGTATAATAGTTTTAGTTTTTTCTTTTCAAGTGTTCTTAGCAAGCTTTATTAACTATTTCCCAAATTTGAAATAGAATTTTAATTTAATTTGAAATTTCATGATAGATCTAAAGTACGGTAAATGAAAGTTTTTCTTAGAATGCTTTATTAACAATTTCCCAAATTTGAAATACAATTTCAATTTATTTTAAAATTTCATGGTAAAATACTTTTAGTGAGTAGATCTAGAGTAATGTAACTGAAATTTTTTCTATAAATAAAATATAAGAGATGAAATATTTGTAATCCATGATAAATAAGTTATAAAATCTCTTTTTTTTCATATTAAATAGTAGTATTATATATTCTATAGGAACCTCAATAATTTATCTTCTAACTTGGGCATCTTGATTATCTTTTCACTATATTGTTGGATGAACGATGAAAAGTAAAACACCATAAGTTTTATATTGTTATGAAAAAAATTGCTTGATACGTGAACAAATTAAGTCAAATATAGAAAATATTTGAGAAGGTACCTCAAAAATTATATTTACATATAATTAAACAAAATTACTTTCCAGTTGAATATAAATTAACTCTTCAAATAATGTAATGTTAGTATAGAATAAAATTTATACTTTTATCTTTTTCGAATGCGGTTAATCATTGTTATACTATTTAATTTTATTTTGACTAATCCGTGCATCAGTTCTTATCTCTAAAATGTTCTCTTAATATTCATGTTTACGCAAAAGCAGTATCTTATTAAAGAAAAACCCGGCATGTTGTTTTTCATCTTTAATAAGAATCCGATTGGTGTTCTTGTTGCCCGCAATCTCAAGCAATGGAAATTTGCCCTTTCATCCAACGGCGTACAAGTTCAATCCTTGTGATTTTCTTCTCATTGGCTGGGTTATAACTCCTGTGGGCTATAAATACCAAAACCAGATTGCTGTAGACATTCACATACACACAACAATTCAATTCTTGTGCGTCATTTGTCTCTTGTTTCTATAGATCAGAAAGCAAAACTTTTTTTTCTTTTTGAAGGGAAAAAGATCAATGGTCGGTAAAGGGAAAAGCTTTGGTTAAAATGCAAAAAAAAAGTCTCGTTCTCGTAGCAACAAAGCTGGTCTCCAATTCCAGTGGCTCGTATCACTCGATTCCTCAAAGTGGGGAAGTATTCCAAACATGTTGGTGCCGGAGCTCCGGTATTTCTTGTTGCGGTGCTTGAGTACCTTGCAACTGAGGTGAATTTCTCAAGTTCCTTTTTTTTTATATGTCAAATTTTTAGGGTTTGTGATTACTAAATTTTACATACATGCAATTGTTTGTAGGTGCTTGAATTGGCTGGAATTGCAGCGAGGAACGACAAAAAGGCTCAGATCATTCCAAGGCACATTCAGTTAGCTATTAGGTTTGATGCTAAACTTTGTCAATTTCTTAGAGCTATGATGATTCCGAATGGTGGTGTTATTCCAAACATTCACAACATTTTTCTTCCTAAAAGAAGAATAGCTCTTCAAAGGCCGCCGATGTTGTTGGTCAGGAGGGGGAGGAGGATTAGACTGATCATTCCATCTCTAGTATCTAGATGTTCCCCAAGTCCTTAAATATGGTTCGGTAATTCAGAAAAAATGCCTGGAAGCCATATCGCCGAAAAATCCATGGCTAACACACACACAAAAAAACACTAAGAAAATCGCTTAATTTCCTAGTGAGTGGATCCTAAATGCTAAAAAATGTGGAGTCGATCATGGTAAGACTATAAGACTTGTTCCCAGGTCCTTACGGATGGTTCTCTAAAGGTTACGAAAAGAAGTACCCGAAAGCCATATTACCAAAGTATTACA
>NW_006238953.1:1130759-1138187 GCF_000226075.1 Solanum tuberosum
AAAAACTAAGAAAATCGCATAATTTCTGTTGAGTGACCTCTAAATACTAAAAAGATTAGTGTGAATCATGGTGAGTCTATAGGAATTTTCCCCAGGTCCTTACGGATGGTTCTATAAAGAATTTAGAAAAAAGCGTCAGGAAACCATTTCACCAAAAAATTCATGGCCTAACACACACACAAAATAGAGAAAACTGCATAATTCCTATTGATTGGCTACTAAATGCTAAAAAATGGTGAGGATCATGGTAAGGCTATATGAATTGTTCCCAGGTCTATAGATGGTTCTGTAAAGATTTGGAATTTTTTTTCTTAGAAGACATCACAAAAAAATCTGTGGGCTAACACGCTCGAGAAATTGAGTAAATCACCTAATTCCTATTGAGTGACTTCTAAATGCTAAAAAAAGTGGTGTGGATCATGGTGAGGCAATAGAAATTTTTTCCCGGATCCTCACAGATGGTTTTGTAATAGATTTGAAAAAAAATATGCCCAGAAACCATATCACTAAACAATCATGAGTTAATACATACAAAAATCTAAGAAAATCGCATAATTTCTATTGAGTGACCTCTAAATACTAAAAAGAGTAGTGTGAATCATGGTGAGCCTATAGGAATTTTCCCTAGGTCCTTACGGATGGTTCTATAAAGAATTTAGAAAAAAGCGTCAGGAAACCATTTCACCAAAAAAAATCATGGCCTAACACACACACACACAAAACAGAGAAAATTGCATAATTCCTATTGATTGGCTACTAAATTCTAAAAATGGTGAGGATCATGGTAAGGCTATATGAATTGTTCCCAGGTTTTTATAGATGGCTCTGTAAATGTTTTGGAAAAAAGTGTCTGAAAGTCATATCACCTAAACATTCAATGGCTAACACACGGAAAAATTAAGAAAAATACGACTAATTCAGGTTGAGTAGCCCTAAATACTAAAAAAAGTAGATGTGGATCATGGTGAGGCTATAGAAAACTTTTCACCAGGTCATTACGGATGGACCTGCAAATGTTTTGACAAAAAGTGTCCCAAATTTGTATCACCAAAATATCCATAGGCTAACACACATGAAAAACTAAAAAGATTTCCCAATTCCCATTGAGTTGCCCCTAAATAATTTTAAAATGTGGCGTGGAACATGATAAGACTATAGAAAATGATCCTCAAATACTTATGGATGGTTTTGTAAAGGTTTTGGAAAAAAGTGACGGGAAGCCATCACAAAAAAATCCATGGGAGTTGCACACAAAAATTTGATAAAATTGTTTAATTATTGTTGAATGGCCCTAAATGATTAAAAACAACTAGAGTGGATCATCGTGAGGTGATAGAAATTGTTCCACAGGTCGTTACGAATGGTTCTATAAAGGTTTCAGAAAAAGAATGTCTTGAAATCATATCACCAAAAATCCAAGGGTTAACACACAAGAAAAAGAGAAAATCACCTAATCTCCTATTAAGTGACTCCTAAATGCTAAAAAAGTGGCATGGATCATGGTGAGGCTATAGGAATTGTACCTCATGTCCTTACAAATAGTTCTATAATGGTTTAGAAAAAAAAGTGCAAAATCCATGAGATAACACACACAAAAAACTGAGAAAAATCATTTATTTTCTGTTGAAACTCCCTAAATGCTAAAAAAAAAGTGTGTGGACTATGGTGAGGCTATATGAATTGTTCCCGAGGTCCTTATGATTTGTTCTATAATAGTTTTGAAAAGAAATCTCCTCAAAGCCATATCACTAAAAAGTCCATTGGCTAACACACGGGAAAAGCTAAAAAAATTGCCTAATTCGTGTTCAGTGGCCCCTAAATCCAAAAAGATGGTGTAGATCATAGTGAATCTATAGAAATTGTTCTCTAGGTCCATAGGGATGGTTTTGTAAGTGTTTTAAAAAAAAGTGTTCGAAAGCCATATTACCAAAAACTTCATAGGTTAAAACACATGAAAAACGTAAAAACAATTGCCTAATTTCTCTTGATTGCGCCCTAAATGCTAAAAAAGTGTCATAGATCATGCTGAGGCTATATAAAATTTTCCCATGTACTTACGGATGGTTATGTAAAGGTTTCTACAAAACGTTCCTAGAAGCCATATCACCCAAAATAATTATGCGCTAACACACACGAAAAACTAAAAAAATGACCTAATTCCATGTAAGTGGCCCTAAATGCTATTAAAAGTGGTGTGTATCATGGTGAGGCTATAGAAATTGATCCCCGGGTCCTTACAGATGATTCTGTAAAGGTTTCGAAAAAAATGTTTCTGAAAACAATATAACCAAAAAAATTGTGGGCTAACACACACGAAATACTAATAAAATTACCTAAATCTTGTTTAGTCTCCCTTAGGTTTTAAAAAGTGGGGGATGGATTTTGGTGAGACTATAGGAATCATTCCAGGTCCTTACAGATAGTTTTGTAAATGTTTGGGAAAAAAATGCTCAGAAGCCATATCAACAAAAATCAATGAGCTAACATACATGAAAAATTAAGAAAACCGTTCAATTCTTGATGAGTGGCCTCTAAATGCTAAAAAAATGTGGCTTGGATCATGGTGAAGCTATATAAATTATTACCCAAGTCCTTATGGCTAATTCTTTAGAACTTTTTGAAAAAAAGTGTATGGAAGCATGTCACCAAACCATCCATGGGATAAAATTGCTTAATTTCTAATGAGTGCCCCTGAAAGCTAAAAAAGTGGTTCTGTAAAGGTTTTGGAAAATAGTTCCTAGAAGCTATATCACAAAAATATCATAGGCTAATACACATGAAAAACTGAGAAAATTACATAATTTCTATTGAATGGCCCCTAAATGCTAAAAGAGTGGTATGGATCATGGCCATGCTATATTTATTGTTAACTAGGTCCTTACAGATGGTTCTGTAAAATATTTGGAAAAGAAAGTTCCTGATAGTTATATCACCAAAAAGCCAATGTGCTAACACACACGAAAAATTGACAAAATCACCTAAATTCTATTGAGCAATCCCTAAATGCTAAAAAGTGGTGTGGATCATGGTGAGGCTATATGAATTATTTCCTCATATCTTTACCGATGGTTCTATAAAGGTTTCGAAAAAAATGTGCGTAGACCCCATATCACCAAATTCACGATGAACTGACAAAATCACCTAGTTCTTTTTTTTAACCCTCCCAAAGAGCTCCCACCCCTTTTGCTCCCTTGGTGACTTGAACTCGCAACCTTCGGGTTGGAAGTGAGGTCTGCTTACCATCCGAGCAACTCTCTCATCACCTAGTTCTTTTTTAGTGTGCCCTAAATGCTAAAAAAAGTGGAGTGGATCATGGTGAGGTGGTAGGAATTTCTTCCCAGGTCCTTACAAATGGTTCTGTAAAGGTTTTTTTAAAAAGTGCCTAGAACCCGTATCACCAAACACACGCGAAAAATCAAGAAAATCTCTCAATTCTTGTTGAGTGTCCCCAAATGCTAAAGAAAAAAGTGGAGTGGATCATGGTGAAGCTGTAGAAATTGTTCCTCAGGTCCTTACAGATGGTTTTGTGAAGGTTTTGAAAAAAAAAAGTGTTCGAAAGTCATATCACCAAAAAAAATGGGCTATCACACACCGAAAGTCATATCACCAAAAAATAATGGGCTATCACACACAAAAGAATAAAGAAAATCGCATATTTTTTGTTGAGTGGCTTCTAAATGCTAAAAATGTTGATAGGATCATGGTCAGGCTATAGGAATTGTTCTCTAGGTCCTTACATATGATTCTATAAAAGTTTTGGAATAAAATATCCTAGAAGACATCACCCAAAAATACATAGGCTAACACACGAAAAATTAAGAAAACTGCCTAAATCCTATTAAGTGGCCCCAAAATGCTAAAAAAAAGTGGAGTGGACCATGGAGGAACTGTTACCAAGGTCATTATGGATGGTTCTATAATGTTTTTGGAAAGGAAGTTCCCCAAAGCCATTTCACCAAAAAAAACATGGGCTAACACACGACAAAATGATAAAATCGTTTAATTCATGTTAAGTGGGCCCTAATGCTAAAGAAGTGGTGAGGATCATTTTGAGGGTATAAGAATTGTTCCCCAGGTCCTTACAAATGGTTTTGTAAAGATTTTGGAGAAAAAGTTTCCAGAGGACATATCACCAAAATAGCATATATATTATTGGGGGTAGTATTGAGCACCGATATGGAGATGAGTCTCAAAATCCTCATAAACCATGTATGCCAACATGGGTAAATGATCATACTTTTTAGATGATTCCTTATTGCCTTTAAGCATAACTTAGTGGATCCACTTAGTTGAGGTGTTCTGTACCCCGACAAGATATAGGACAGTTCTGGCGGCGTATCATCACCTAGCTCATAGTGATGGTTGTCGGTTAGAGAATATCTCCCAAATAAGAGTAAAGAGTATGTTATTGTATTTTTATACATTCAAGTTGACATTTACTATGTTAAAAGATTTTAATATCGCATCTTTTATTATTGGTTTCATATTGGAGTTGAGTTGAGGTGAGTATGTCTTCCCCGGTTATCAGTCCAGCTTTATATGTTTCAGTTTTTCTATTGCATGCTCGTACATTCAATGTATTGACGTCATTCGACCTGCATCTTTTCATGATGCAGATACAATTATTCAGGGTCATCAATCGGCGCTTCGTTGATACCATTAGCACTCCAGCTAGCTTTGGTGAACCTCTTTGCTTCTGGAGGGCTCCACATCTTTATCTTTTGTTTTGTTAAGATGTCCTGAGTCTTGTCCCAACATCTATCGTAGTATTTAAAGGTTTCATAGACAATAGTAGTTGAGAAGTCTTTTTTTTCTATTTCCTTTGTTGATGTTTTGAGACTTTGAGTCGAATACTTATGTTTATTCAAGAAATTTCAAACATTCATTGAGTTATGTTGTTTTGAGACATTATGAGTTAACTTTTGGTAGTTGGAGTTCCATTTTACTTGAGTAAGTCTTCCTCTAAGTAGTCAGCCAAGCCAAGGGTTCGTTTGGGGGCCAACAATGATTCTCGAGTGCCGTCCACGTCCCGGCTGCAGGCTGGGGCGTGACAGTGAAGTTGAGTTGGTGCATTGCAGTTGTGAAGAACAACAAGCTGATATTCTAACTAAGGCTTTTCCACCAACAAGTTTGAGACTTGTACTTGAAGCTATATAAAATACAAGGCCTTCAACATTTGCAGGTTGGTTTTCCCAGCTTGGAAAAGCTATTTATTGTTAGGGCTAACAACATAAGTTCTCTATGCTCTCTCCAACTTCCAACTGCCTACTTCAGCAAACATGAAACATTGTATATATGGAGTTGTAGAAAATTAAGAAACTTGATGTCTCCATTAATGGTAATGTATGTCAAGTACAAAAGTGCTAAACATTATAATTCTATTCCGATTGTCGATCCATTTATTTCTGTTGGGAATTTAAAACTAAAATATTTGAAAATCCCCCTATGGTAGGTAGTAAGGATCTAAACAAGTGTGGCTGTAGTTGAAGAGAAGAAAAATATTTACAAATCATAGGGTAAATAAAGAATCACTTGCATTTTCTAATGATAAATCTGATCATGTAGAATAAGATACACATGTTGTTGAAATACCCAAATTAACAATAAAATAAAAACACACCATGTATTACATTAATTCCCACAAAATAAGCTTCCACATTACAATCTAGCTATCCACTATAACCTTTTACATATAAAAGCAATATATATAATTCAAATATAATTGTCTTGTACTCTTGTTGTAGTTATACTTGGTGATGAACACTGCCAATATTTTCTAGAGGAAAGAGGGTTTCACTATAAGTACAAATGCTTTCAATCTGGCCAGGAAATTCTTGGACCTCAAAATGTCTCCAACTCTTATTCTTCATATCATAAAAATAAAAACCATAACATTATCAAGACTTCTTGATGTTATGTGTATTGCAAATACAATTTCTTCAGCACCATACTTGCGAATCGTAAACGGATGCACGTAAAACTCATTAGGTTCCCTTTCTAAAGGAAAATGAAGTATCTCATGTTTCCATTCTTCGTCTTCATCAAAAACCCATAGATAAGTGTCGTTACAAAACCAATAATTCATGATTCCTCATTTTCCATTCACTTCTATTAGCATATTATCACAATCGCTAAACTTACGACATAATTCAATCGACATTGTGATGCTTGTGAAAATTTCTGATTTAACATCAAACACAACTATACAATAGTCCGGATCAAGGCTAACCCGATAGATAATCCCACTAATGCAAATTCCAGATATGTATCCTGCAATAGAAAAACCATGCTCGTCATATTTAATCATTTCTCTCCATGATTTATCTATACCTAAAGTGAAAACCCATGCTCTTGATTCAATAGTCACAACAACTTTATACTTGTTTTCTTCAGGCTCAAAACCTATCGAACATATAAAGTCCTCGCCCTCATGAGGAACATCAGGAAGAAATCTTACTTCTCTAGTAGCGGGATTGCAAATGGCAATATACTTCAGATCCCATATACAAAACAACCCATTAACCGACTCAAAATGATAATTATAATCTAAACGAAAATTAATAATTCGATCATATAGCTTACTAAAATTGTCAATTTAATGATACTTGGTGGCATTTCCATCTTCTTCATCACGATGATCTTCTATAGCGTAACAAACATCGTCTACGCATGCAATCAACTTAGTATCACCACCATTGATCTTAAGAATAATTGGATAAATGGAGATCCACAAAAATTTTGGTTCCAAACACCAAATTGAATTATGAAATTTTCGAAACACACCGAAAACACATTTAAAGACTTAACTGGAAGCCATGAGAAAAATTTGGATGGTAATATCTTGAGGAATTTTTTCTTTTTCCATCTTTGATGGCTGAAGTTGTCCTAATTTTAGGTTAAATCGTTTGTTTTATAACTTCTTAAAAGGGAAAATTGTATATAATAGCAAACTATTAATTCAAATTAAATGCTATAAATATAGTTTGATTTAATTGTACCTCATAGCAAACTGTTGTTATTTCACCTCTCTCCTGGTGAATCTCGCTCTCCACTCTCGTCCTCTCCCTCGTCTCTCTCATTTTTTATACAAACGCTAGTGTATAAAGTGCGTTTGTGTTTGTATAAAGCGAGAGAAAATTGTATATATACATATATTTTCGTTCCCCTCTCTCCCCTCTCCCAAAACTCGCTCGCCACTCTCCAGATCTCGCTCGCCTCTCTCACTTTATACGAACACAAATGTATAAAATGCGTTTGTGTTTCTATAAAGCGAGAGAAAATTGTATATATACATATATTTTCGTTCCCCTCTCTCCCCTCTCCCAAAACTCGCTCGCCACTCTCCAGATCTCGCTCGCCTCTCTCACTTTATACAAAAAAATGCAAATTGTATAAAATGCGTTTGTGTTTGTATAAAACGAGAGAAAA
>NW_006238953.1:1138193-1138362 GCF_000226075.1 Solanum tuberosum
TCGCTCTCTCACTCGTCTCTCTCACTTTATACAAAAACGCAACTGTATAAAATGCGTGAAAATTGTATATATACATATATTTTCGTTACCCTCTCTCCCTGATCTCGCTCGTCGCTCTCTCACTCGCCTCTCTCACTTTATACAATTGATCTTTTTATATATGTATACC
>NW_006238953.1:1140235-1145162 GCF_000226075.1 Solanum tuberosum
CTTCATTTCTTCCAGTGTGACGCCAATTTAAAGACAAATGAACGGAGGTGAAAAGGGAGTATACCTTTATGGGAGCAGCGAACAAGGGCAGGACGAGCAGGAAGCCAACTTTCACCACGAAAACTTGACCACGAGTAGTGAAACGAAGAATCTGGACAAGCTGTTACCTCGAGTTCCAAATGAACTTGTAAGAGAGCAATGGACGACACCTAAAATACGGAATCGAGATCGTAAACGAGTTCACTTCTCTATTCGGAGTGTATTTCAATTCGTGTTTGAACTAGTTTTGCTCAAGCTATTTTCTTTCTGTTTACTCTAAGAAAAAATTTAACTCTCTAAAAATAATCCCCTAAAAATCGCCCCCTCTATACAATGAGTAAGGGGAAATATATAGAATAAACTAGGGTTCGGAATGGGAGGGAAAATGGATGAAAAATTCGAGTTCAAAGCCCATTTCGAAATTCAAAACTCAAAATACCTCTTTCACCATTTTAGGGAAACACCCTTTTATTGCGATTTCAAACCACACCCTTTTATTGAGATTTCAAACCTTTCCGGAAGAGGAAATGGGAGAAACACGTGTTGTACGGATTGAGAGGGACGTGAATAAGGAGACAAAAAAAAATCATAGTGTACGTTGGACTGCTCTTACTGTTTCTCCCTGCTTTTCTGTTCATCTGCGACTTCACGCCGTGAAAAATTATTAGAGTCGTTGGAGAGGACATCGCGTCCTTGCTGTGTAGTTGACGTCGAATTTGGCGTTGGAATCGTTACTGTTAATGCCTGAATGTTGGAGGAAAAAATCTGGGAATATTCTGGGTTATTTCTGTGGAACTGATTTGGATCACTGGGCATTGTATTGATAGAATGGGTTGGGCCGGGTCTGCTGATTAAGGATTGGGCTGGGAAATTTCAATTAGTTTGGAAAGGGAAAAGGCTGAAGTTTGTGGGTTAAGGTGTTGGGCCACTGATTGAGAGAGTGGGAGACCCAAAATATTCTGACAATTGAATTAAGAATGGGGTAAACAAATGGCTAAGCTTGCAATTAAATGATAGCCCAAACGAATTTCGATTATAACCAAATTGAATTAGCGGATGTAGCCAAATTGAGTTTGATTAGCAAATTTGGCTAAAATTTAAATAAGACGAGCTAACATTAATTAATTAAAGAGCTTCTTAATCTTAACGAAATAAAATAATTGACTTACTCATAGAATAATTAATTTAAATACAAACTAATTAATTCGAAAACTAAATTATGAACCAAACTAAAACTAAATTAATAAAAATACTTAATTTAATCAAATGTAGAACTCCTTTGCTATGATTTTCAAAATATTTATGAGATATACTAAATACATATATAATTACACGAGATATAGTTATTATTCAAAATACTATAAAGATCGATTGAAATTACTTAAAACAACCTTGAAACTAATTTGAATTATATAAAGTTAATTATTCTAAATCGTTCAAAAAATTAAGAAGCTCGAAAGTTAATTCTTATCGGGGAGGGTCAAAATTGGGTGTCAACACTCGCTCACTCGCATGTCTCACTTTATACAATTGATCTTTTTGTATATATATACCAAAGCAGATTATACAACTGCTTTCTTTTGTATATGTATAGCGAAATATACTCAGGCCACTTGTAGTTCGATACGCTTGATTTGACGCACGATTTTGAAAGAATTCATAAGTCATCCCGATATCAAATTATGGAGGTACCGGAATGCTCGGTATAAGATTTAAGAGCTAATGATTGGACTACAGCCGAGTTTCAACACTGATTCTGCCTACATATCCCTTTGCTTAGAAAATCAGGCTGCTTGTAGTTCGACTCTATCGGTTGAAAAGGAAATCTATTACGCAAGATATCCTTTTGTTCTGGAGGAGTGACAAAGCAAGTCGAGTATGAAAAAAAGGCTTGCAACCTCTTAGCCATGAGTGTGGCATGCTTCACACTCATAATTAAGAACTTACACGGACATAATTCCCAAAGCTCTTGGCGTATTGTCACTCAGATTGGAAAGCTGCCTCCGGTAAAGACCAAAATTTTCGGATGCGAAACTGAAACCGACAAACCTAAAGATAAACCCACATGTCTTTTGATAGGGATGTGGTCTGATTGTGGTGGAAGTCGCTCCTCTGCTCGCGTCCTAAGAGTTAGACACTCTTCTTTGGACTATGTCCCAGTTCGCTGCTAAGAAAAAGTTCCACGTTGTGCTGCATCCTTATTGATGTCGTCCACACCTGTGGTTGAGAATTCATCTTTTCGGATGCTCTCGACAAAGACTGAAATAAACTTGTTAGTAGAAACTGTAACTGGAGAAAGTGGTAGCATCTCTTACGATGTTTTTCAGTTACTCTTGTTGTGAAAGATGTCACATAAGTATGTCCAGTATATGTCTGCACACTCAAAGTAAATAATTAGTAGACATAGTTCCGCTCTAGCTAGCGGTTTGAGTCAAAAATAAAGAAAGATCATGCATATAACAAGTGAGTATATATTTACGAATAAGCATAAACATTTTTATCAACTAGATGAGAAAATACAGGAGTATTGAGAGTAAAATATAATGGATACTGCTTTCGAACACAGTATGTCCATTACAACTCATGATTTGTTGCGAATTTGGAGATGTCATTGATTGTTTTCTGTATGTCAAACTCTGATAATCTCTGCAATGAGCTACATGGCTCAATGATTATCCAGCTGTAACGAGGTGGATTACTCGATAATAGTCCAACTGTAATGAGGTGCATGGCTCGATGATAATTCAACTGTAACGGGGTGGATGGCTCGATAATTATCCAACTGTAACGAGGTGGATGGCTCAATTATATTCCAACTGTAACGACGTGGATGACTCGATGTTTATCCAACTGTAACGAGGTGGATGGCTCGATAAATATTCGCTCCTCAGCTTATGCTAAGGAAAAGTTCCACATTGTACTGCATCTTTTTTTATGTTGTCTATACCGTATTCAACAAATGTTCCTTTCTATAAATGTTTTGATGTCAGCTTTCGTTGGTTTTGACATAGTAGATGATGACTTGATACGATGTAGATGACAATGCTTCATTGATAGGATGATGATGATCCATTGGTAGGATAATGCTACTACATGATATGATGATGATGTCGATGCTCCATTTATAGGAAAATGATTGATGATTCCATCGGCGGGATGATGTTGATGCTCTATTGATAGGATGATGATGCTTCGTTGATGATCCATTTGTAGGGTTATGTTGATGCTCCATTGATAGGATGATGATTCTTCATTGATGATCCATTGGTAGGACTGTGTTAATGTCACTCTGGATGATGACATTGATGCTCCATTGATAGGATGATGATTCTTCATTGATGATCCATTGGAAGGATTATGTTGATGTCACTCTGGATGATAACGTTGATGCTTCGTTGATGATCCATTAGTAGGATGATGTTGATCCATCGATAAAATGACGATAATGTCCTTCTCGGTGGTGGTACTATCTCATTTTATAATACCACAAGTATGTCCCTCTGGGTAGTGGTGTTATCTCGTTTGATAATCTTGTAGAAATGCCCCTTGATGCTGAAAAATGTAATTTGATGTCATTGTAGATGCTTGTACATGTTGAAAGTGACACATTCACTTGTTCACATTTGAACATTTGTATTCCTTGTGACACATGTTTTGCTGGGAATTTGAACGAGGTGTTGTTGCTCGTATTCTGAACTGTTCTTTTTCTTCTGAAAAACTTCAATGACTTTCCTCTATCCATAGAAAGGTTGACAATTTTGGGGAGCTACTCGCCCTTTGACTATTCCATATTCATTTTAATGGAGGAATATGGTGATCTTGAGGCAAACTTATAGACCTGCATCGACAGAAAAATTATTAGTTTTTAAAACAAACTGATCTGTGTTGAGCTCTTCAATTGCTCGCTCCTTGTCTTGCTATCTTCGGTTGATCACTCCGATCTCTTGCTTCTCGATAGACATAAGATGAAACTATACTAAATGTTTGTCATATCAAAAGCCTAAATATATATATATATATATATATATATATATATATTTTATTTTTTTAAGAATCAACTTGGAAAGGTCATTGTCAAATGTCATGTCATGCATAGCTTAAATGAACGTCCTTGGTTCAAAACTTCGATGTATCCGATAGCTTGTTCTGGAGAATTCAAAATCCTTAAAGCTTGGGAAATTTCTGACACGTCCTCCTGCTATGATTGAAAGGTTTTGCAGTTGACTCTGAAATTCAAAGGTGTCGGAGATTGCTGCCGCTGATTGTGAACTTTAACGATGCCAAAGATCACTTGAAGTTAGCTTTAAACTTCTAATATGCTTGAAATGTTCGAAATTTACTACAAACTTCTAGTGATACTTGAATAAATTTTTGAGGCCATGCTCAAAAATTTCTGTCCAGTTAGATGTCTTGGAATATCTCAAAATGTAGATATATGACTTGTAGAATTTTTGAGACCCTCTCAAAAATTTTGTCCCACTTGCAAATCACAATGTATCTTCAGTCTTTACTTATTATAGAGATCCTCTTCTTGAGAATTTTTGAGTCCCTCTCAAAAAATTTGTCCCAGTTTCTATTGTAAAGAAAAATATAAATCTTACAGGAGATATGACCGAGCCGTTGTGGCGCCTACGTATCCCGTTGAGGTAGGAATCAGGTCAAACGTAGTTCCCCCCTCGAGGATTAACAAAAAAAATAAGAATTTTATAAAGAAATCGACCGAGGCCGTCATAGGTCGCTTACGTATCTCAATTTTTAGAATTCAGGTTGAACGTAGTTCAAATACAAAGAAAAATATTAAAAGGGGATAAATGGGTGACCGAGGCCGACATAGGCCGCCTACGTATCTCATTCTTGAGAATTCAGGTCGAACGTAGTTCAAATACAA
>NW_006238953.1:1145343-1146568 GCF_000226075.1 Solanum tuberosum
CCACGACATGTGATCCAACAAATGCATCGATGTATTTTCCAAGTGAACTATTGAGTTCTCTTTTCGGATCTTTCCTCAGATGAACCCTAACTCTGACTTCTTTGACACAGTCATCCTTTTCCAGATTTACAGTTTCTGTCTCATCTAGATTCGACTTATTCGAATTCTCGAACTGTTTCAAATCTTTGACAAGGTGTTCGAATATCATGATTTCCTCGTCATGCTTTTCAAACTCATCTTCATCTCCCTTATTTTGTTCATTCAGCTTGTGACACGACATGATATTGACAGGTTTTAAAAAATCATTTTTACTGAAACCAAAAAACAAAGGCTGTTAGATAGAAAAATCAAAGCAAGCAAAATAAATCTTCACAATAGAAGAGGTTTTTCATTGAAAATAAGGAAATACGAACTTTGGCCATGACCATGGGCCATTTTGCCTTTTTCAAAACATCACGAGGGAAATTAAAACATATTCAGTTAAAATGACATAAAAGGTGGGTTCCGGGCATCATTCGGACTACCACTGATTTTAAAAATAACATAAGATTCATCTTTGTCTATCAAGATGAGCGAGGAATCAAGAGCGGAGTGGAAGTCCAATTAAGAACTTGCTCTATTGGCTCGGCATCTCGTATGCTTAGTGTCTCGATCATCTTCTTAGGCGCAACATCACCTTCTTCACAACGATCCCTAATTCCTTCTCCAAAACCGTCATCATTGGCATATTCTTCTACCAGAAAGGACTGGCAGAAATGAGGCAAAGACTTTGGTGAAACATGATTAATCCCCTTCTTGTTCTGACCCTCTCTTGACACTAAAACAAAAGTTTGATGGGGTGTCACGCTCGTGAAATTGAGTTTCTCATTCATGCTAGAAGAAGCTATAACTTTCTCAAGGTTGTCAGGACCAGCCGGAACTATAGCCTTTGTCGTGCATCACTCCTCTTCCATCTCTATCATATTGATGGTGGTGCCTCTATAGTTCGGTAGAGGATTACTGTTGACGTTGGTTACAGTGGTCTCGACCACTTTTCGGTCGATCAAGTCCTGGATCTTATGCTTTAAATTAATACAATCTTCAGTATCATGCCCCACAATGTTGGAATGATACGCACACCTTCGATCAGCTCGATAGAATTTAGAGCTAGTATCAACAGGCTTGGGCCCAACTAGATGAATAAAATCTGCCGCAGTTAATCGCTCAAACAACTTTGTTCGACTTT
>NW_006238953.1:1147012-1151194 GCF_000226075.1 Solanum tuberosum
AAATTTTGGTATTGTGGAGCTTGGTAGCTATGAGGGGCATTTGGATAATTTGGCAATGGAGCTTGGTAATTTGGATGATTTGGTGGTGGAGTTAGGTAATTTGGTTGGATGAGGTAGGGATTTTGTGGAGCTAAAGGGTAGGTTTTGGATGGTAAAGACTTTCAAACATTGAGACCAGCATGCCTCTTTGATTTTTGGCTTGATTCAAATGAGATAGAGGAAACATCTTCCCTCTTCCTCCTTAATGGTCCCGAGAATTCATCTTGAGCAGTCATTCGGATGATTTTTCCAGTCTTGAGACCGTCTTCAATAGCTTCACCAACTTTAACTATCTCACTGAACTTCCCTCCTAAAATGAGCAACATCCTATTGTAGTACTCCGGCTCTTGAATGCGCACGAAGACTTCAATAATCTCTTTCTCGGTCATGGGAGGCCTAACCCTTGCAGCCTCTCTTCTCCAACGGTAGGCATACTCTCGATAGCTTTCAGTAGAATTCTGTTTGGTTCTCTCCAAAGAGTATCGATCAGGAATAAATTCTACATTGTAGCCAAACCTTTCAATGAAGTCTTTAGCCAAAGCATTCCAACTTGGCCACTGATTGGTTTCTTTAGAAATAAACCATTCCAATGTTTCTCCTTTTAGACTTCGACTGAAGAGTCGCATCAACAAAGCCTCATCTTTCCCAACTCCAATTAGTTGATCACAATAAGCCCTCAAATGAGCCAAAGGATTCTCAATTCCACTAAATGTATCAAACTTTGGTACTTTAAAACTTTCTGGAAGCTCCAAATGTGGATGACGACACAAATCTTCATAACTCAACCCCACAATGTCTGGGGTGTATTAAAAGTCCTTCATTGCATTCATAACTTCCTCTTTGATGCTTTGCTCAACATTTCCTTTTATGGCCTTCCACTCTTTCTCCTTCTTCTCACAATCATCGAGTTCAAAATGTGTAGTAGAGAAAGGGTATGATTCTGGAGTTATTGGAAAATGAGATGCGGTTTTTATAGGTATGGGTTGAGTAGTCGATGGGTTTTGGACAATTTGAGTAGGGGTTTGATGGATCGGAGGAAAATTCTGGGAATTGGTATTTGGATTTTGAGGAGTAGGTAGCTTTTGGTGTGAGGAGCTAGCATGATGTGGGTTAAGGGTGGTTAAGTCGATAATGGGAGGTTTGGGATTCGTAGCGGTGGACAAATTGTTTGGAAAATGGTCGGATGTTGGATCCAAAGTAGGAAAATGGAGTGGAGGCCTTCCATTAACTGGAGTAGGAGTGTTGGCAATGATAGCTAGATTTGTCAAATCTCGAGTCTTATCCATTTCAGCCCTCATTTCAGCAATCTGTTGGAACAATTGTGCAATCAACTTGTTCTGTTCGACAATGATGGGGTCATTCACAGTAATTTCGGTCAAATTTGTATTCTCAACATTTTCAACCACTTTTTCTTTGCCTTTTGACAAATATTGGTCGGAGAAGGAATTTTTGGGGTCTTTGGGGTCTTTGGACCTTGTGAAGTACGGATGTTCAGCCATTTTTTTTCAACACAGATCAGTTTTGAGTACCTGACAAAGAAAAGCAACTCAAAGGCAAATGTGTTAGTCTGTGTCGATGATAAATAATACAAAATATCACACACATTACTGTAAACACATAAAAGTTGCTTCATTTGAAGATAAACTAGCCCACATATATAGATAAATGACTAAATAGACAGGAATTTGACTAATTTTGATTTTTGAGCTTAGTGGACCAGAAATGTTGACTTGAGTCGGGACAAAGTCGATTGTATATTTCATTGTCATAATTTGATTTTCGATTGAGATGTAACTCTAATTTTTTTGTAAGAGTTGGAAATATAGAATTTATCAAAGATGGGGACCGAATCTTGAAAGGCTGTCTACGTATCTCACGGAGGAGAATTCAGGTCCTACGTAGTTCGACCCTTGAATATTTTTCGATTTGAAACGGTGGATTTTTTTTCTAATATGAGAGAGTAAGATTTGAAAAATGAAGTTCGAATTTTGTTGGGAAACTAAAGACTCGAAGTGTATTTGGACGCACTTTTGATAGTGACTTGATATTTGTGCTTAGGGGTTTTCTAGAAAGTTTTCAAGAAGGGGTGAGCTAGAACATCTTCAAATAAAGCAATATATTCACATAAACAGTTATAACACAAAAACATTTATTGCGCGTTCTAAACATATATGTGACCCTTTTATGCCAAGGGTAGGCCTAACGATTTGAGGGATGTATACGTCGGTTGAAGCACTTCATTGTCTCCTAAACCCAAATTTATACAAGTTTTATGAGTAAACTGAATGGGGATACATAATGGGGGGAAAGGGATACAAAAAATTAGTCTTACGCAGGGGTACAATCCTAAACTATGCTTCCATGAAAGATCCTTCATCCTTGATTTCTTGTTGTCTCGGGATATCCGCACTTTGGATGTAATAGTAGCTTGTACAACTTCTTCTTTGACTATAACAAACTATTAGAATCCCAACCCCCAAGGAACAATGATTTTTCCAACAACGTATACGTCCTTCAAATTTAAACATATAAGTATGATCGTCTGTTTATGCCGTGGGCCATTTTGGACTCAAGGTGGTCTCTATAATGGGCCCAACACGCCTTGGGTGTTAGGTCATCTTAGTTCAATGCGCTAAAAAGGATTTGGTATCGCTCTATCCTAGTTGACTAAGAGTTGGTTTTTTGAAAGACCGGGAACCCGAGTTGGACAAACTACAGGGTGAAGTATAATAAACGACGTTGGATGACCACAAGCCAACTATTCATTTATCACTTCAAAAGAATTCAAAGGTGTTTTTCTGAAGGACAGTCGTGGAAAACCACGTAACCACCTTTTATCCTAATGCAAACTATTTGCCATTTGGCAGAATCGGATGACATGAATGTCGCAATTAATATAAAATACAATAATTTAAACAAGTAAACAGTTAAACACATAACCAAATAATTAATCTTAAGGTTAGAACCATTCAAATCCCCAGCAGAGGTCGCCATTCTGTTTTATTTTTAAAAATACATTTTAGACTGGTTTTAGAGTCGCCACTTAATTTTTAAAGGGAAATTAAGAAAACTGATTTTTCCAAAAGATTGAAAACAGAAAATCTAATGAAAATATTAAAAGGGGGTTCGGGGGTTCATATTAGCATTTCGAGAAGGGTTTGAAAGCACCTGAAATGTCCACTAACGCGTGGTTATCCAATAATTGACTATTTGGCTAATATGTTTGAAAGAAAAACATGCTAGATTAAATAGAAGAAATTAACAACTTTTAAACTCACTTTCCAGGGGAAGGAAAATAAGGATAGTATTTAAGTGGAAAATACTATATATCCTAAAGTCAAGTGAAATAAAATATACTTATTTGATTTTAAGAAAGATATGATTGATTTGTCTTTTGGGGAATTGAACTAGGGAAAAAAAACCTTAAAATTAACTAGCAAGTAGGCAATTAAGCGAATACGAAAACAGATAAAATAGGGAGAGAGAGTTTAGGCCTTTGACCCATTTGCACCTGTCTTAAGATCTAACAAGATAATAACAAGTAAAATGACAAGGGCTTAGTCCCAAAATAACAAAATACAATCCTAAAGTAAAGGGGACCATTTTCCCACTTTTCGTATACACTAGATGTATACTAGTGTATACAATCCCATATGTCTGCTCCGAAGACCTGTACGCCGAATTCATGGAATTGCTCTTCAATTCTATTGGATGGCCGACTCAATAAAAGACTTGAGCATTAACGAATCTCTCGAAATGCGGGGAAAAAGGAGTTCATGATGAACTCGGGCAAATTTCGCATGCAACAAAGAAAAATAAGAAATACATTAGTAAAATTCTCTCCAAAGATGGTTAACATCAATTTAAAACACATAACCCAAATAATGATTTAACATAATGACACATGTAAATATTATATGAGTTATGCTCACATTTTTTCCAATCCCAACAAAGCTTTGGCAAACATTTAATAACTTAGATAAATGTCTTCAAGAGGGTCAACAATTTAACTAAGTCATGGCAAAAGTTAAGGACCAAAGCCACATTAATCAGAACATCTCAAGTGAAAAAAGAAAATGATGCAGTTCAAATTACTATGCATATGAAACACTCAAACTCGTTCCTTACTAAATAGAGGCAACA
>NW_006238953.1:1151974-1166143 GCF_000226075.1 Solanum tuberosum
CTTCATTTCTTCCAGTGTGACGCCAATTTAAAGACAAATGAACGGAGGTGAAAAGGGAGTATACCTTTATGGGAGCAGCGAACAAGGGCAGGACGAGCAGGAAGCCAACTTTCACCACGAAAACTTGACCACGAGTAGTGAAACGAAGAATCTGGACAAGCTGTTACCTCGAGTTCCAAATGAACTTGTAAGAGAGCAATGGACGACACCTAAAATACGGAATCGAGATCGTAAACGAGTTCACTTCTCTATTCGGAGTGTATTTCAATTCGTGTTTGAACTAGTTTTGCTCAAGCTATTTTCTTTCTGTTTACTCTAAGAAAAAATTTAACTCTCTAAAAATAATCCCCTAAAAATCGCCCCCTCTATACAATGAGTAAGGGGAAATATATAGAATAAACTAGGGTTCGGAATGGGAGGGAAAATGGATGAAAAATTCGAGTTCAAAGCCCATTTCGAAATTCAAAACTCAAAAAACCTCTTTCACCATTTTAGGGAAACACCCTTTTATTGAGATTTCAAACCTCACCATTTTAGGGAAACACCCTTTTATTGCGATTTCAAACCATTCCGGAAGAGGAAATGGGAGAAACACGTGTTGTACGGATTGAGAGGGACGTGAATAAGGAGACAAAAAAAAATCATAGTGTACGTTGGACTGCTCTTACTGTTTCTCCCTGCTTTTCTGTTCATCTGCGACTTCACGCCGTGAAAAATTATTAGAGTCGTTGGAGAGGACATCGCGTCCTTGCTGTGTAGTTGACGTCGAATTTGGCGTTGGAATCGTTACTGTTAATGCCTGAATGTTGGAAGAAAAAATCTGGGAATATTCTAGGTTATTTCTGTGGAACTGATTTGGATCACTGGGCATTGTATTGATAGAATGGGTTGGGCCGGGTCTGCTGATTAAGGATTGGGCTGGGAAATTTCAATTAGTTTGGAAAGGGAAAAGGCTGAAGTTTGTGGGTTAAGGTGTTGGGCCACTGATTGAGAGAGTGGGAGACCCAAAATATTCTGACAATTGAATTAAGAATGGGGTAAACAAATGGCTAAGCTTGCAATTAAATGATAGCCCAAACGAATTTTGATTATAACCAAATTGAATTAGCGGATGTAGCCAAATTGAGTTTGATTAGCAAATTTGGCTAAAATTTAAATAAGACGAGCTAACATTAATTAATTAAAGAGCTTCTTAATCTTAACGAAATAAAATAATTGACTTACTCATAGAATAATTAATTTAAATACAAACTAATTAATTCGAAAACTAAACTATGAACCAAACTAAAACTAAATTAATAAAAATACTTAATTTAATCAAATGTAGAACTCCTTTGCTATGATTTTCAAAATATTTATGAGATATACTAAATACATATATAATTACACGAGATATAGTTATTATTCAAAATACTATAAAGATCGATTGAAATTACTTAAAACAACCTTGAAACTAATTTGAATTATATAAAGTTAATTATTCTAAATCGTTCAAAAAATTAAGAAGCTCGAAAGTTAATTCTTATCGGGGAGGGTCAAAATTGGGTGTCAACACTCGCTCACTCGCATGTCTCACTTTATACAATTGATCTTTTTGTATATATATACCAAAGCAGATTATACAACTGCTTTCTTTTGTATATGTATAGCGAAATATACATATTTATGTTTGCTATGGAGCGCAATTATGCAAATTTTTGATATAGCATACAAATATGAATTTTGTGTTTGTTATATGTGAAAGTTGCTCTTCTTAAAATGCTTTACTTAAGCTTAAGTCTTAATAGATATTTTCCTAATAGGGCCATAATCTTCTAAAGCCCAAGCTACCAGTCAAAACGAGGACAATGTATCTGTCCATATTATTGATGTTCATGTATTTGAGTAGTCCATAAATCCTTAACATATATCTTATTATTGTATGAGATACAGGTCTAATAATTGTATCAGATACAATTAACGGTTAATATCAACATATATCGCGTATGTTCCTATACATTGCGTAAAGTGATGTATTCGACCGATACATCATGTAAAGTGATGTATTTGAGAATAAGAGGGAGTAGGGATTTTTGTATTTTTTTCAAATGGTAGGAAATATTTGAAAATATGGTAAAATAAGTTGTGTATTTAGGTATTTTTTCCTTTTTTATTTAGAAAAAAAATCAGAAATAGCAATACTAATAGACATAATAAGGCTTTATAGATATAGTTTCGATAATTGCGCTCCATAGTTATAGTTTTGTTTGCTATGGAGGTTGCGATTTGTATATTTCGCGCAGTTTGTATATTTCGTGTGCGAATATACAAATAGGATAAGTATATACAAATTCTCTATTTATACAATTAAGAATTTTTTAAAACTCCATTGGTATATTTCACTTGTCAATATACAAACAGGGTAATTTTTTATGAATTTTTCATAAATCGTATAAAAACAGTTAGGTTTTGAGATATGGTAGTCCGCCGTGAACGGTAGTTCCAGGTAAATAGTTTGCTAGAATGCGATAAAGTACTTAACAATAAAGACAAAAAGTTTTACACGGAAACGTCATTGCTCAAGGGAGTAAAAAACTACGACCTTTCACACAGGATTTCAAGTTGTTTTCACTAATATCAAGACAAAGTGTGAATACAAACTCAGTAGTTGGTTCACGAGTCGGGTCCTGATTTCAAAAGTTGGGTCTCACATCAATTGTTGGTTGTCTGGATCAAGTCCTGATTTGAAAGTCAGGTCTCGATTCGAGTGACGGGTTCGAATTTTGGATTAGTCGATCGTATGTGTCCAAATTTGAATGTCGGTGTCATTTATTGGGTCGGATATCCAATCCAGTTTGAATGTCAGGTCTCAAGTCGAAAGTCGGAGTCAGGTCCTGGTCAGATCTCAAGATCAAATTTTGGATCAATCATCGGGGTTGTATCTTAGTATGGGTGTGGGGGTCATGTCCTAGATCTATTATATGAGGTTGGTTTCCGGGTCAGAAATTATTTTCCTAAAATGTAATTTCGATTCTCTAGCTAAAAATAAAAGACACTTTCTGAAAATATTTTTGAAGGGTGCTGGATCAGAGCTATCCATGCACTCTGTCACAAGACCACCTACAAAAAAGTAAACAACGATAGTGAGTAGGAGGAAGAAAAGCATACCAAAGTGGTAACAACGATAGTGAGCTACCCATGCACTCCGTCACAAGACCAGACGGGATGTTAGACTTACTAAATAATGAAGCTACCCTCCATTAGACAGGATCCGACAAAAACAAACAACGACCATCAACTATGCAATTACAAGTCAAGAATTGCATCTAAGAACCCTCATTTTCATGTAATGTATCCAACCATGTCAACAATTGAAATGAGCCTATGGATCCAATACCAATATTGTATTTGCACTCTAATCGGCTTGTGAGCCATACTCAACACTCTTTTATTGGTGAACATGATCCAATAATATTTCTCAACGTGTATAATCATTAATCTCTATTTTCTTATTGCGATTTGTTTGACTAAATATAAAATTTTACTAGAAAAGGCTCAAAAATCTCCTTTTTAACATATTAAAAATAATTCATGATTTGCTTTTGTTGTAGTTGTGCTTCATTTTGAGTTTTGAGTCTTTACTGTTTACAGATAGCAAATCAGGGAAAATTGTAGAGTGTTATGTGGAAAGATGTGTTGGAAAATTATATGCACAACGGAAGCATACCAGAATCGTACAACTTACATGAATAATAGACAATACATAGTTTATGCTAGAACAAGCACAATCATGTTAGAACACATAAACTTTCTAAAATTTCATTCAAGAATTACCATTTGAAGTGTGAGCAGATACCTTCAAGCGAATCCACAAGCTAGTCCACAAACTGGACCACAATTCTGCGGTCTTCTACAGTGATCCCAAGTTCACTTCAGAACTCTCTCAATACTTGGGTGGGAAAGTGTCTTATAGAAAACTTATCCACTTTCAAGGGTTAGAAGAATCCCTATTTATAGAAATTTCTTCCTAGTCCAAGGAGAAGGAATACCATGTCTTTCCTTAGAATAGAAAGACATGTACATCTCCCTTTCCTTAGAAAAGAAAAAATCATGTCCTTCTCCCTTTCCTTAGGATATAAAAAGTGATATACTTCTCCCTTGCCTTAGCACAGAGAAAGATACATAAATCTCCCTTTCCTTAGAATAGAGAAAGACACATACTTCTCCCTTTTCCCTTTAGAATAGATTATGAGTTCTAGTTAAATATGGGCACAGTAGGGACCACAAAATTAACCGAGGCTTCCTATTATGAAAATAATTCCAAATAATTAATTTGAATTATTCTTACCATAATAAATTATAAATCATTCCACTAGAAATTGGTAATTGCACTCCTCTATTTATATTTCAAAATTCCCAATTAAACACATAAGTAATTCCCCATGTTAATATTACAGATACTAATCAACAAATTAAGTTACTGATGAACTTAATTCAATGATCAATTCCCTTTAGAGCACTGCTTAACTTATTTCATGTGCCGGATTCATAAATCCACTTGCAAGGTTTGACACGTTGAAAACTTTTAAGCTTCTCAAAAAGGCATATCATCAATCTCTATATCGAGACATGGATTCCGTCAACTAACTTATTATTTCACCAATATGTATTATCATCATCCAATCTACCAGGAATATCGACCCATCTTAGAATCTCACATTTTAATAAATCAAAACGATAATTAACATATACAGATCATAATAGTTATAACAGGATTAAGATTATAAGTACATTTAATAGTTTAGAGAGTATGCTTTTGTCAGTCAGTCTAAAGCAACTATCTCTACTTGGTCCCGTTCAATACGTACAAAATGCACTAGCACAAGTAGTTGTAACTATTCCATTCCCATAATCAAGATAAACTACATATAATCTTGTGCTACAATCGTACCGATGGCATGTCCAATTCTCATCTTAGATTGTGAACAAAAAAAAACACTTTATACTTATAAGAACCGATGATTTAATCCTCTATGTATAAGCTTAAACTCTATATACTAAATCATCTACTATAAAAGTAAACATACACCATGAACGAATATATGATCTATTAAAATAAATAAATAATTATTCTATAATAAATACTATATCTAAACACACTACTAAAAAATTGTCAAAAAACGACGGCCAAAAGCAATGGACTGCGTCGCTTTTTTGGTCAAAATCGACGAAAAAGCGACGCAGTCACCTCCGTCGCTTTTTAGCCCGATGCTTTTCAAAAAATGACGGATTGTGTCGCTAAAAAGCGACAGACAGCGTCTCTTTTTGATTTTTTTTAAAATTATTTTTAACAAAAGAAACGGACTCCGTCGCTCTATTTTAATTTTAATATTTTTTATTTCTAAAAGGCGACGCAGTCCGTCGCTTTTCTAGAAATTTTATTTTTCAAAATCCCTAAAAAGCGACGGACAAAACCACGCTGTCCGTTGTTTTTATGGGATTTAAAAAAAAATAAAACCCAGAAAAGCGACGAACAAAACCACGCTATCCGTCGCTTTTCCTTAAATATTTTTGGCAGCAGAAACTGCCAGTTTCTGTTGCCCACCTACAAATGCAATTCAATTCAATTCTACACTATTCAGCCTAATCAAACACACACAATTATAAACAATCTAAACAAAACATTAAACAACAAACTTAAATAACATTAAAAAGTATCTAAATCACAAATTAAAGACTTATAAAGTCTTTCAAAATTCGTTTCAAAATTACAAAAATTTCATAAATGTCTAGAGATCTAAACTAGAGAGTGGGTTCTACTTAATGATCCTCATCACTCTCGTCATCGGTGTCATCAGGAGCCGAAGTAGTAGGTCGACGAGCGAGGTTCATCACTTGTTCTTTGATTTGCTGAACAGTCTCACTCATGCTTGCTAGTTCAGCTACTCTTCTCCGCTCCGACTCTGCCAGTGCCGCTGTAAGCTCAGTTATTTTAGCCGACATAGCAGCAATCTGAACACCGTCAAGTGCCTCGGCTTGACGTGACGATCCAATTCCTATTAAGCCTGACTGGAGTCGTCTTACATCGTTTCGAGAGCCTAGAGCATATACTCTACCCTTGTGTGTCCCCCTTACCACTTTTTCTTCCAATCTGGTGGAAGTTCAGGTATCAATTGGACCGACTATCTAGATTCTCAGCGACATACTGATGAAAGTCATTCTGCATATTAAATATAAAAATTGACATCAATATATATACATATCATAAATATATTCACTATTTTAACTTATTTAAACAACTTAACAATTTTAACTAGTTTAGTTTTGACCTTAATACAACAACTAAATCCACCAACTAAATCACATTATTTATTTTAACTTATTTAAACAACTTAAGAACATTTTAACTTGAACTAGTTTAGTTTTGACTTAACTCCAACAACTAAATCCATCAACAAAACCACATTATTTAATTTAACTTATTTAAACAACATAACAACTTTAACTAGTTTAGTATTGACTTAATTCAAATAACTAAATCCACAAATTAACTAAATCATATTATTATATTAACTTATTTAAACAACTTAACAACTTTATAACTTTAACTAGTTTAGTATTGACTTAATTCAAATAACTAAATCCACAAATTAACTAAATCATATTATTTATATTAACTTATTTAAACAACTTAACAACTTTTTAACTTGAACTAGTTTAGTTTTGACTTAATTCCAACAACTAAAATCCATCAACAAAACCACATTATTTAATTTAACTTATTTTAAACAACTTAACAACTTTATAACTTTAACTAGTTTAGTATTGACTTAATTCAAATAACTAAATCCACAAATTAACTAAATCATATTATTTATATTAACTTATTTAAACAACATAACAACTTTAACTAAATCCACCAATTAACTAAATCACATTATTTATTTTAACTTATTTAAACAACTTAACAACTTTTTAACTTGAACTAGTTTAGTTTTGACTTAATTCCAACAACTAAATCCATCAACAAAACCACATTATTTAATTTAACTTATTTAAACAACCTAACAACTTTTTAACTTTAACTAGTTTAGTTTTGACTTAATTCCAACAACTAAATCCATCAACAAAACCACATTATTTAATTTAACTTATTTAAACAACTTAACAACTTTTTAACTTGAACTAGTTTAGTTTTGACTTAATTCCAACAACTAAATCCATCAACAAAACCACATTATTTAATTTAACTTATTTAAACAACTTAACAACTTTTTAACTTGAACTAGTTTAGTTTTGACTTAATTCCAACAACTAAATCCATCAACAAAACCACATTATTTAATTTAACTTATTTAAACAACTTAACAACTTTAACTAGTTTAGTTTTGACTAAATACAACAACTAAATCCACCAACTAAACCACAATATTTATTTTAACTTATTTAAACAACATAACAACTTTTTAACGTTAACTAGTTTAGTTTTGACTTAAAACAACACTAAATCCACCAACTAAACCACATTAATTAATTTAACCTATTTAAACAACTTTAACTCTTGAACTAGTTTAGTTTTGACTTAATTCCAACAACTAAATCCATCAACAAAACCACATTATTTAATTTAACTTATTTAAACAACTTAACAACTTTAACTAGTTTAGCTTTCACTTAATACAACACTAAATCCACCAACTAAACCACATTAATTAATTTAACTTATTTAAACAACTTTAACTCTTGAACTAGTTTAGTTTTGACTTAATTCCAACAACTAAATCCATCAACAAAACCACATTATTTAATTTAACTTATTTAAACAACTTTAACTCTTGAACTAGTTTAGTTTTGACTTAATTCCAACAACTAAATCCATCAACAAAACCACATTATTTAATTTAACTTATTTAAACAACTTAACAACTTTAACTAGTTTAGTTTTGACTTAATACAACACTAAATCCACCAACTAAACCACATTAATTAATTTAACTTATTTAAACAACTTTAACTCTTTCTAAGTTCAAGTTCTAAGTTCTAAGTTCAAGTTCAAGTTCTAAATTCATGTTCAAGTTCTAATTTCAAGTTCAAGTTCTAATTTCAAGTTCAAATTCTAAGTTCAAGTTCAAGTTCAAGTTCTAAGTTCACGTTCGAATTCTAAGTTACACTTCAAATTCCTAGTTCAAGTTCAAGTTCTAAATTCAAGTTCAAGTTTTAATTTCAAGTTCTAAGTTCAAATTCAAGTTCAAATTCTAAGTTCAAGTTCAAGTTCTAAGTTCATGACATTCAAACATTCTTCATCTAAATTCATGACATTCAAACATTCATCATCTACTCATAACACTTCAATTACTAATTTCTAACTTCAAATTGACACTTTACTAACTAGTCCTAAAATCAAATCCAAAAAAATACCAATTCAACCTCAAATTACATACACTCAAGTTTAAACTAGTCCTAAAATACAAAAATGCTAATTCTTCACTAACTAACAATGCCCAATTTTAAAATGCCCAATCTTTTTTTAAAAAACCCTAAAATAAAAATAATATACTAACACAACCCAACAAACAAAAACAATAATATACTAACAAACAATCAATTATAATCACTAGAATTGAAAAAATAAACTAAAATTTAACCCTAACCTTAACAAGGAGAGGCAGCAGCACTGCAGCGACGACGATAGGCGACGGGGAAGGGCAGCATTGGGAGAGGACAATGACCGGCAACGGGGAGGGAGATCGATATAGAGAGAAGGGAGAGAATAAGAGTGAAGAGAGAGAGAGGAAAATAAGAAAATTATGATCTGTCTTTCAGATATTTAATAAAAAGCGACGGACAGCGTCTCTAAGTCCGTCGCTTTTTTTAAATATAGTTGACCAACATTTTGACCAAAAACCGACAGACTAAGAAACACTGTCCGTCGATTTTTAAAAATAGTTGACCATATATTTTGACCAACAAGCGACGGACATACAGATGTCGTCCGTTGTTATAATAAAAAAATTATTAATAAAATAAAATAAATTAAAAGTGACGGACAGCGTCATTAATTTTTAATTTATTTATATTTTTTTGAATAAAAGCGACGGACGGCGTCGCCATATATATTAAATAAATAATTATTAATTATTTGGTGCAAAAATCCACAAAAAAAAGCGACGGACTAAGAGATGCCATCCGTTGCTTTTTATAAAATAATTTAAAAAATAATTATTTTTATCAAAAAGCGACGGACAATGTGGTAAAAGGCGTCGCTTTTTGGAGCGACGCCGTCCGTCGTTTTTAAGCAGATGCATGGTTAATAGTCCATACCTTAACAATCTCCCACTAAGATATTTAATCTTGAAAATTATTAGAATACTATTTTTAAACACATGATTAATAGTATATACCCTAACAATCTACCACTTAGGCTTTTATCCATCACGATTGTTATAATGTAATATATCTAAATGCATGGTTAATAGTCCATACCTTAACAATCTCCCACTAAGATATTTAATCTTGAAAATTATTAGAATACTATTTTTAAACACATGATTAATAGTATATACCCTAACAATCTCCCACTTAGACTGTTAACAATGCATTTACAGCTCACAGATATTCCTTTTATATTTCTTATGAAAAGGATCTTACCAAGTTGTTTTCTTATGCAACTTCATCTAGTAATGCTGAGTCGTAAATTATCGTTTTTGTATTAGATCTTCAGATGTCTATCATGAAAGTCCTCTTAAACAGACAAAATCAATCAATCTTTGTTATGATTCTCCCACTATGACTAAGTATTACTACAATAGTCACACTTTCATGTTCTTGAGTCTTAATATTTTCCTCAAAACCTTGCGGTAATGAAATATTAACTACTTTTCATGTACTGTTCTTTAATTTGCCCAACATCACTTTCACTACTTGAGGTAGTAGTATTGTTATGTCTAGTAACGTTTCTCCCACTACGTAAATGCAATGGAACGTCAATTCTGACTGTCACGACCCGAGTCTACACCCTGGACGTGGCTGACACTCGAAGACCATTGTTGGTCCCCAAGCGAACCCTCATCCTGGCTAACTACAAGAGGAAGACTAACTCAAGCATGCAAAAGCTTAAAATTGAATAAAATTCATGAAACTTAAATACAAGCTTTAACTTAAACGAAAACTCTGAATAAAAATATATTCAACTCGCCATAAAATAGGCAACTTAAGTCTTTAAAATATTTAGTAAAATAAATGATACAGACTTCTCAACTAGACTGACTATCTATGAAGCCTCTAACTGATAAAGATGGAAGTCGGGACAAGACCCACGACATCCTAACAACTGATATAACTGAAAGGTAAATGAAATCCTCCGGAAGCAAGGAGGCTCACCATAGCTAACTCGAACTCTCGGATGTATCAACGAAGCTCTTGTTGATGATCCTGAATACCTGTGTCTGCATCATGAGAGGATGCAGGACAAATGGCTCAGTCCCCAACCCAGAAAACTCGACGAAATTCTTTGCTCATTTTCTCACTCTATTTCGCCTAGAATCGATTGGTTTCTTCCCTAATCACTTAGAATTGATTACTTAACATAAGTACACTCTATTCAATACATCCCTTAAAATACTCACTTTGATCTGAAGAAATCACCAAAAACCCAACACAACAAGATTTATAAAGAACTTCAAGAATACCTATCAAGAACTCTAATCTTTCAACTTCAAGAATGAAATTTGCGCTGAAAATAACATGTTTGGCATGTGGGTGAACAAACCCATCACTATGGAAGCTTACATACCTCTAAGGGATTAAACTCCTGGAGAGAATCCGCAACTAAATGCAAGACTTTCGACGAACGCTTTGATCATCTCCTATTTTCTCCTCTTTTCTCTTCTTGAACTCTCAACTAAAACCCTACGCTAATTTAGGATTATAAAACTGAAACTAATAGGATTAGACCCTTAAAACCTTACTAAAAATGAATTAAATTTGATTTGGTAAGGAAAATACCAAAATACCCCTTACTATTTCGGTTAACTTTCCTTAACTGGACAGCCTAACTTCAAAAGGCCATATCTCACTCATCCGACCTCGAAACTTAGCAAACTCGGCGTAGTTGGAAAGACAATTCAAAGGTATTTCCTACTGTATCTGGTAGCACAACTAACTAATCCTGAGCTAGGAGTTATGGTCGTTTGAAGTCGACCCAATACTCATACTAAGCATAACTTGCAAAATTTCAGATTTTGCTATTTGCAATTTAATTCTTTTTTTTCGAATTCAAAGTGCTACATCTAGTGAACTTAACACTTAAGAAATTTTAATTCCTCGGTAAAATCCTTCTCATAACGAAGGATGGTTCAAGTCTTAGCTCAAAAAAATTTATGGGGTGTTACAATATCTCCCCCTTGGGATCATTCGTCCTCGAATGACGACTGGGCTGGGTATGGAACGGGTTACTCTTACTAAGGTCTGAGGCTAATGGTACGCTCTCACTATATTCAAGCTTAACCCAAATCCTTAGGTTTAGGTTCTATACCTCCATATGGGGAATCTCATCCCCAGACCATTACTCCTTACCACCACATCCAAGCTTAGTATGCTAACAACTTCATGGACTCCTACTAACTAACTCTTTCAGATCCAACTAAGGGCTCTCATTTAACTATTTCTGTTAGTAAAACGTAATCCTCTTCTTCCTCATTGTTAATAACCTTAGATGGAATTATCACACCATCACTAACACGATAAGAACATCAACCTCCTCTTTTTAACATCACTCCATTACAAAAAGGACCTCTGAAAAGATATCCCCCAAACTCTTTGAATTCATTACCATCTTATTCTCAAACACTTGACTCGATTTCTCATCTTCTCATTTCCCCCTTCGGTCTAAAGCTAACACTTGAAAGATATGGACATATTCCATCATCTCTAAATGGTCTACATCCTCTTTTACTCTAACATTCGAGAGAAGTTTATCTCATGACTACCGGACTCTCAATAGGCAGGTACTAAGACCTCTTTCTAAGGTGTTTCTCTTAACCTCTTCTGATTACATACCCTCTCGGTACACTTCTTAATGCTCTTATTACTCTTGTGACTTAGCCACACTTCACTGCCCTTATCTAAAGGTTAGGGTCTCTCACTTGTACTATTCATCTTTCATAGAAACTAACATTTCAATTCCTCGTCTACTCTATGTCAAGTCTACCAGATCAAATCCCAAGACTGACATCATCACCCTCATGTTGTCATTCTTTTGATCATGTCACTCATCTTCAATTCAAGTTTAATGGTCATTTCTAAACCCGAATATCAATACGATTTCTCGCCTACTATACTATACCTCATTACTTAATTAGTTCTAATACCTTCTGAATATCATGACCCTCTCAAACAAATCATAAGCCTAGCTTAGATCTATCACTTTATGAATACTTCTGCTCTTCTATTCAACACTTACACTTGGTCATTACCTACACAATGACACTTCATAACAAACTCCTTTCTAGCTAAAACTAACTCTTCCTCCAATAGTGGAATCTTTACAACTCATCACTTCTTTGTCTACCCACAAGGGAAAACTCCTCATTACTGACTTACTAGGTACTTTACTATAGTAACTGTAATGACCTGAAATGTCATTTTTGGAAATTTAGAATAATTGTTTAACTAGAGTGAATTAGTTGATGGTTAATAGGCAATGCCATAATTTATTTAATACCTATACTACTTAACCCATATTAAAATAAACTAATAGGGTTGGTTACTTTTAGCACAAAATTATTTTCAGTAAAAAGAATTAGATCGGCAGAATACCTCCTGGAGCCGTCACATAAGTAAGAACGATTCATTGAGGTAATAATTTTAAATTAGATATTGTTGCACACGATTACTTCATTTCTAATTAAGGGATAGCCATGTTGTTATTATTATATTATTATTATTGGTTGGAGAAAGAGTATCATCAAAATGTCAATATTGAAATTGACATCCCTGTGTTGTTCGTAGTTAAATGAAAAAAAAAATATAGGATTATAAGTGATAATGCAATAATTAGTTGACCATTATAGATATGCCATTGGTTATTTTTTTGAGAAGTTATTGCTGGTATTCCCTTTGGTAGTATGCCAAGATTTCCAGTGGAATATTGATACGCCGTCAATGGCCAATTTGGGATAATTGTTGGATAATTATTGTAATTAATCATTGGAAAAGCTAAAGTGATAAAAAGAAGGCGTGTGGGTATAATTTCTGCATAATCGTTACTATTTTGGTGGGTTGTATCCATCTTGGAAATATTTTTATAGGATGATCTAGTTCTCGAAGTTGGAACTTAATCCTAAGCTTGAAACTTGGAAAATATGAGAGTTGACATGTTAATTGGCATAGAACTTAGGAATTTGATTATAAATTTTGAGTGAGTATTGTGTCTAGACTAGACACATAGTAATATGAGTGTTGTTAGTTTTGAAATCTTATTATGATTATTTATTTGAATAGATTGCTTTCAATTGGAAGTTCAATGAAAGGAGAAGACTCAAGTCTCGGAATGAATTCTTTATTGATTGAGGCAAGTGGATTTCTAAACCTTTGTTAAGTGTATGGAATTCATGTATTTCCTTGTAATATGTGTTTAGGGTAATGAGGCTTGGTGATGGGTTGACTTGTCCACATTGATTAATTCTAATGATGAAAAAGGGATAATAAAAGGCAATGTGATCAATTGTTTGTGTGATGTGTTGGGAATTGCTTGAAAGGCTTGTTAAATCATTGTTGATGTTGTATCCTGATTGGTTTGTTGTGAATTGTGCAATGTTATGAAAATGGTCATCTCCTCATTATTTGTGTGAACATGTCATTTGCATTGTTCTGAGACATGGTTGTAACAAGTGTTATGTGCATTGAGAAAGAATAAGAAAATAAAGAGGATGTACCATTTCGAGGGACGTATCGCGCGCCGCGATGGATACTATATTTCGAGGGACGTGTCGCGCGCCGCGACGGATACTATATTCGAGGGACGTATCGCGCGCCGTGATGGTTACTATTATCGAGAGTCGTATCGCGCGCCGCGATGGATGCATGGACAGATATGTCCCCCATGGGTCCCGGACTGAGAGACAGCGGGTGTGTATCATTAGGTCAGACATGCATCACTATACTTGACATTGCATTGCACATTTTTATTAT
>NW_006238953.1:1169400-1174492 GCF_000226075.1 Solanum tuberosum
ACGTCCATTTTTAGGTCGTGACAAAATGGTATCAGAGCCCCAGGTTCATATGTCTCACGTGTGTACAAGCCGAGTCTAAGTAGAATCTCGAGGATCGGTACGGAGACGTCTGTACTTATCTTCGAGAGGCTATAGTGACTATTAGGAAAAATCTTCACTTCTTGGATCTCTATCAAGCGTACTTGGTCCGATTTTGATTATCATCACTTCACTCCATTCACTCTCATTTATGTGATGACTCGTGCCTAGTTCCTGATGTGGGTATTTGGTGTGTTGTATTTGTCTTGGATGTTAGATTTGTTACAAATGTGGAAGTGATAGACTTATGAGTATGATGTGTTGTCAGATTTGAAATGTTCAACGACTCGAATAGATTGAGTTAGGTGATGACTTGACGAAACATTCTGAGGATATTCGAATGATAAGGTTGAACAATAGTTTGAGGGATTTTATGAATGTGTTTATTTTTTATTAATTAGTTACCCCAATAAAGGGAATAGTACTTGTGTGATATAGGCAATATCTTGATTAGTTTGATAATGGAAGTGGAATGATTAAAAAGATGGATAGATAATGAACAATGTGACTTTGGAAATTACAGTTAATAAAGTTGTATAGGTATGTATTGTTTAGTGTATGATGAGAATGATGTTGTATAAATCGAGGTCAGAATCTCTACTACGATTTCATAGATTAAATGTATATCAATAGGATCATGATACGACTACTATAACGATACAGATGCTTACTTGATTAGATTTATGGAGTGTGTTACTCATACTATTGACCTGATCTGCGAATGAATCACTTTGGATGAGAGACTAAAACGAATTTGATAGTGTATTGTAGTTACTTTATGGCAGAAATATGTAAGCTATTTGAGTACAATCTTCTGGAGAAGAATGTTGTATTCTAGTAGTGGATTTAACAGACTTTCACGATGTGCTGCTAGTGGTATATGAAAACGAGTGTGAATACTAACTACTTAAGGAGTTATCAATTGTATCACATGCTCATATAATAAGATTTGATGTTGCATTCATATTTGAGAAACCAACTAGCTTGTTAATACGGACGAATGGGTTAAGTATTATTTATAAGGAAGCTTTTAGTGGTGGATCTTTGGTACGGTATTAATGTGTTTAGGTTGTGAAGTGTATCTCGAGGATTTTAAACGAGTGGTGATTTCATCGTAAGCTCCATGGAAGTGGATCGATATTAGGATGACAAGCTTATGGGTAAAGAAAATTCCAACGAGTGTACTTGTATGAAGGTAATTGAGAATTCTAGTAAGAAAGTGCGTATAAAATTGTGTTAGTCCTTTGAATTTGAGTGATATAGTTGAGTTTGAGATGTCATGTTGATGAAAAAGGTTGAATTCGTGGTGATGACAAGGGTTAACTAAGCATGATGGTAATAAGGTTTTATGATGAATTATGGTTGGAATGCAACTATATGATAAGGTTTGTTGGTTAAAAGGATTTTGTATAGTAATGATGACTTTTGAGTATCTAAGGTTGTGATTTGCTATTATTTTGTGAGTAGTGTGGTTGTATAGAAAGTTTTATGAGGAGTTGGGATGTCGCTTAAATAAAATTGAAAGGAGCTATTGTCATAAATGAATAGAATTAGTGTAATGTAGTTTAGTCTTTGGAAAGAGGCGATCGAGAACAAAGATATTTACTTTGAGTGCAAGGACAAAAGATGTATCTTCAGATAGTAGAAAATTGAGCTCAGAGACGCGTGATTTCATCTATTTTGCTCTACTTATGATAACAGTGTCACGGGCTCATCATATTGGTTAAAAAAATAAACTATTGGATAAAATTTGAGAAATGAGTGTACAGACGTTCAGCTCGAGTGTGATAATAAGTTCTTTTGTGGTTTTGATTGATAATGAGTATGATTAAATTTTAGCGAAGGATATAATAAGGTCGATGGAGAGGCGATTAATGATAAGCTAAGATACGTGAATTCATAAAAATCTTCAAGGTATGAGTTAATGTTGACAGATAAATGGATTGGGTTACAATTTGGATTCAAAATTCAAGATTTTCATTGTGAGTTAGGTTTGTGGTAGTGTGTTTTGTCAAGGTATGGATTGGTAAGGTAAGAAATGATTGATCGCATTGAGTATGAAGCACTTCGAAGGACTTAGAAATAATTTGAGTAGTAAATTTGGTTACTTTTGATTGTTATACCTAAGGGGGTTTTCACACAATGTTTTGGTTTAGAGGATAAGGTAAAACATATCATGGGTTGTTGATCAAAGGATAAGATTGGTAAGCGAGTCAACCAAAGGAACAAGAGTTTGGTGTATTGAAGAGTTCAAGATATTTAGAATTTTGTGTCATGGGAAGAGATTAAGAAAAGTGAAGGAATAAGACCTCTCGTATATATCATTGATTTGTAGTTGAAGGTTTTATTGATTTTTGCCTATGAGTTTAGATATGACTGTGTGATGTGAACTAGTTCAGTACAGACTTACTAGGAATTTATCATCAAATTTTCTAAAGTTTGAGTTTTTATTCGGGTGACAAACAAAGATGTGTATGTGGTTATGTCGAGCTAGACTGTTCAAATTATGATAGGTAACTTGTGGATGTTAAACGGTGTGGACCTATATTTCTACGTGGTTAATGAGGATTTTGAGGGGATTGAAACTACTTTGTTGATGGGACGATATAGAGTGTTATGATGTGTTACATAGGCATTTGATGGTGAGTAGAAATTATGAGCTTATAGTACACCGAATTATTTGAGTGGCCAAGAATTTCGTAAGTGTTAGTATGAGGTATATGATGGTTTTGAATATTAGTTGAAATTTGGTATTTGAAAATTACGTGGAGTTGGCATTAAGTGTGATTCAATTATTGTATCTCAATGGTAAATTACTGTTAGATTTTAGCATTAGTGCTATCAGTCTTGGGTGTGACTCGTATTTATCATAAAATGCTTATTTGGAAAGAGAGAGCACCATAGTTTGAAAATTTTAGAGGTGATAATGTGTTGTTAAAAGACTTTGATACTAGTAACGGGTTGAGAGTAAGGTAAATGATCAGTGTGGTTATGATGAATTGTCAGTATCAGGAGTGTTGACTTTAATGGAGTATTATGAAGATCATGTGGGATTCAATGAATCAAGTAATGTTTATGATTGTAATGAAGATTAGACTAATTGATTGTGGGTGGCTAAAAATCAAGGAGATGGAGTTAGATGGATGAAAATGTTTGATATGGGCACTATGGAAGAAGTATCTAGTGTAATTCGACTTTGATTCTGTATATGCTTATATGACCATCTACTTCATTTTAGATATGGTTTGGAGTGTGATTTGCTACCTATACCCCCACGTGTTTTCATATCTATGGGTGAATTTCTAGTGGTGGATCAGGTGTACCGATCCTGTGATTGTCCTCTTGGTAGGGTGGCATCCTTGGTTAGACTTATTCACTTCGGTTGTGGCATATTTGGTGTTGTTTGGAAAAGTAGAAGTATACCATTGTTTCTATATGCACGACCTTGCTTATGAGATCTTATAGAAGAGCTTTTGTGAATAGTTACAATTATCCGACAGTGTTGTTAAAGGTTTTGCATTCTAGAGTGCACCACTTGTTGGGTGCTTACTATATCTTGTTCTTCTTTGGATTAGATATGTTTGATTCTCCCTTGATGGTTGGCCGATGTCTAAAGATCAGATTTTTATAACTTAAGCTTGTGAAAAGGTTGTGTTGTGAAAAGAGAATCGTGATAAGATATGTGATGGTATGTGCATTATGAGTGTCTAGTGGTTGATTCAGGCTCACTTCTGATTGTAGTCAGTATTGATTCAGAAGGTTTTCTTGGTTATGTGGGAAAGGATTCGTCATGATAGCTGTGTTATGGTCCAGAGGGTTTTAGTTTAGATTTGGTTCATAGATTAGTCTATGGGTTGGTAATCACTCGTGATTTGTAAATTTGTCAAATTTGACTCGAAAGTTCAGTAATTAGTAGTTGATCTTGCTGAGATGGTCTTAAGGAGGAGCTCACTAGGTGAGGTGAACACCAAGTCTAAAAGATCATTTCTTAGGCTTTTGGTAACGTCGGTTATTCTTCTTTCTCCTTCATTATGTTCGAGGACGAACATGGTTTTTAGTGGTGGATAATGTAATGACCCGGAAGGTCATTTTTGGCAATTTTCATAAAGTTACTATTTTACCCCTCTCGATAGTTGCCCCGAGTAATTTCTTGATCAGTCGGTGAAGTTGGTTTGGAAATTTTGGACTATTTGTTTAACTATGGTTATTAATTTATGAGAAATTTTAAATAATTTATTTTAGTTGGTGGTTAATGGGCCAAATCCACAATTTAGTTATTATCCTATTCTACTTGACCCGTGTATAAAAATAGTAAATTAAGTTAATAGGGTTTAATATAATTTAGTCGCCGTACAAGCATATTTTGACTCAAATTCTCGAAGAGGAGATAATTATAATAATGGACAAGAATAGTTTCGGCAACAACCAAAAGCCAACCGATTTCAAGAGGTAATGTAACCTTGCCCAAATCCTTGTATTCGGAATATTATTAGTATACACAGAATTGAATTGCTTAATTTTAGAATTGTCCACTGCGGTAGATTATTATTATCTTCTAATTTAATGGGGGACAAACAATCTATGTATAATGATGATATGCCATGTGTTAGTTTTATAATTTAATGTCTTATTCAATTTACTCTCAGCAGAATGTTAAAGAAGGTTCTGTTCCATTTGCACGAAAAGGTCTAATTTATATTTTGTATGGATATAGAAGTTAGAAGTCATGTTGTTATTACTATTATTATAATTTTATGCGGTGGAACAGAAGGTAAGAAAAACAGTTAGATTTCTTTGTTTTGCAAATTGAGTAAATATTGTAGTGTTGACTTGGTGGCTAGGCTTTGATAGCCAATTATTGGGTTATAATTGCCCAATTGGGAGCAAATCATTATAGAAGAATGAAAGTGATAACTAGGTTAAGGTTCTTTATATTATTCCACAGTAGAGATTACGGGTTATGTCCTTGATTTTGGATATGAAATTTTGATAGATTGAGACATGTAATTAAATA
>NW_006238953.1:1175979-1177747 GCF_000226075.1 Solanum tuberosum
ATCCCTTTCTAGGATTACTAAACCTCTGCATACTTTCCTCTAACTCTAGGCTCTTTCACTACTACTGCTCATGATCTCATTACTCATTACTCATGTTAACCTTTTCGGGTGAAAATCATACCCAAGCTCTAAACATACTTCTTAAAAAAGATCTCAGCTGAAACAAGGCTTACGGAAAAGAGTACAACTCGCTTTTAACTTGAATGCACAATTCATATAATTATGGGTGCATTCCTCTGAAACTGAACACTTAACTTACTATTGGGCTTCTCTCAAGCCCCTCTGGAGTCTCGTGACTTTCTCAAGACTTTTGCTAAGATCAACTCATCGATAAAGGACTGGCTTTTCTTTTCAACCACTTCTAGTATGACGGGTAGTCGAAGGAATAGGAGAACACACGAGTTAGAATAATTCTCTACGACATAGCTCTATTGCACAATTAAGAGTATGAAAGAAGGGAAACTTTTCTTAAATGTCTGTAGTCCTTCGTTTATAAAAGTAGGGCCTTCACAACCATAAACAAGATCTTACTGACATGGCTTCATAGACACCCTAGGACACTTGAAATTTGTGCTCTGATACCAAGTTTGTCACGACCCGAATCTACACCCTGGACGTGGCCGACACTCAAAGACCATTGTTGGTCCCCAAGCGAACCCTCATACTGGCTGACTACAAGCGAAATACTAACTCAAGCATGCAAAAGCTTAAAATTGAATAAAATTCATGAAACTTAAATACAAGCTTTAACTTAAAAGAAAACTCTGAATAAAAATAAATTATTCAACTCGCCATAAAATAGGCAACTTAAGTCTTTAAAACATTTAATAAAATAAATGATACAAACTTCTCAACTAGACTGACTATCTATGAAGCCTCTAATTGATAAAGATGGAAGTCGGAAAAGACCCACGACATTCTAACAACTGATATAACTGAAAGGTAAATGAAATCCTCTGGAAGCAAGGAGTCTCAACATAGCTAACTCGAACTCTCGAATGTATCAACAAAGCTCTTGTTAATGATCCTGAATACCTGTGTCTGCATCATGAGAAGATGCAGGCCAAATGGCTCAGTACGTGGAATGTACGAGCATGTAAGAGGAATTCTAAAGCATAAACATAAGCTTGAAACTTGATAAAAAGGAAACATACTTACCTCTTCTCAAACTTACTCAACTCAAGGAATATTCAAGGATACTCAAAACTACTGAACTTACTCAACTGATAAGTACTCAAGGATAAGATACTCAACTCAGAGATAAGATACTCAACTCAAAGATATGATATTCGACTCTGGGTACTCAACTCTGGATACTCAACTCAATATTACTGAACTCATTTCAATATAAAGCAATTTAAAACAAGTGCAATATGAAGAAACAAACTGTTTAAAAACATGCTGTCAACTTTGTGTGTATGCAAGGATACAACATAACTCTGAAATGTATGTAAAAATACAAATAACTGTGTATATAAAAAAACAATAACTTATGTGGGAGTTTTCTAACCAGCAACCATCACATAAGAACTATAGAGATGATACATCGATCTACCTCACGCTGCCAGCGCATCCTATACCTTGCCAATGGCAGAAGGCCTGAACTACTAAGTGGATCCACTAGTCTATGAGAAAAGAATTCATCTAAAAAGTATGACCCTTTTCTCTCCATGATGGCTACATGGGTTATGGTGGCTCGGGGTTTTCTGAACCCTCCCCCATATCGGTGCTTAATACTACTCCCAAAATATACTAGCTCTTATGTTTT
>NW_006238953.1:1178311-1182885 GCF_000226075.1 Solanum tuberosum
TTATGGGCATGAACAATTCAACTCAAAGACTTCATGGATAACATGTAATATTCCCATGATTTGGAATGTAATCTCAAATGGGTTAGAGAAACTCAATACTTAAGACTTAGGACCTGAAGATATTTCTCCTCTCATAGATACTCAACTTCTGGAGTTCATGCGGAAGTTAATGGCATGAACGACTTGACTCGTAGGTCTACATAACATTATAGAACTCATGTATATGACTCTTCTCATTCTCTTACTTACTTTCTCAAAATTTAACTCAAATAGATTATGGATCTCCAAGGATTCACAATTGAACTCAAAACTTTGCTTGAACTCTATTCTTAACTCTCTCTTGAATGTAAATTATGAACTCAAGAGTTATGGTTCATGATATGAAGGATATAGATGATAGTGTAGACTCATGAATACACTCTCCTCACTCTCATATTCACTTACTCGAGTCTTGAAACAAGTTACTAGAAGTTGTAGAAGACTTCACAAAATGACTCAAAGGGACTTTCTTAGAATGTTTGAAAGAATTTTCAAAAACTTAACTCTTAACTCTACCTTGAATTTGAATTATGAATTCAAGTTTATGATCATGTTATGAATGATTTCTAGGTGTTTAGAAGTAGTTTAGAGTGTTTAGAATTCGAAAGGGAGTGAAGGTGCACTTTAAACGAACTCAAACGGAGAAACCGAAGACAAACTGGATGGGGCAGGCGACCCTGGCGCTCTAAGTGTCGCGGGGCACCAGCCCCTAAACTTCAGAGGAGGGTTTTGGGTGCTCTGGCTGGCGCATCGCGCCAGTCCCCAACCCAGAAAACTCGACGAAATTCTTTACTCATTTTCTCACCCTATTTCGCCTAGAATTGAACGGTTTCTTCCCCATTCACTTAGAATGGATTACTTAACATAAGTACACTCTAATCTACTCAATAAATCCCTTAAAACACTCACTTTAATCTCCATAAATCATCAAAAACCCAACACAACAAGATTTAGAAAGAACTTCAAGAACACCTATCAAGAACTCATCAAGAACTCTAATCTTTCAACTTAAAGAATGAAATGTGCGCTGAAAATAACATGTTTGGCGTGTTGGTGAACAAACCCATCACTATGGAAGCTTACATACCTCTTAGGGATTAAACCCATGGCGAAAATCCGCAACAAATCGCAAGACTCTCGACGAACGCTTTGATCATCTCCTATTTTCTCCTTTTTTCTGTTCTTTTATCTTCTTGAACTCTCAACTAAAACCCTAGGCTAATTTTAGGATTATAAAACTGAAACTAATAGGATTAGACCCAAAAAACCTTACTAAAAATGAATTAAATATGATTTGGTAAGGAAAAGACCAAAATACCACTTACTATTTCGGCTAACTTTCCTTAACTGGGCAGCCTAACTTCAAAAGGCCATAGCTCACTCATCCGACCTCAAAACTTAGCAAACTCGGTGGCGTTGAAAAGATAATTCAAAGGTCTTTCCTACTGTATATGGTAACACAGCTAACTCATCCTAATCTTCGAGTTATGGTCATTTGAAGTCGACCCAACTCATACTTAAGTATAACTTGCAAAATTTCAGATTTTGCTATTTCCAATTTAATTCTTTTTTTCGAACTCAAGGTGCTACATCTAGTGAACTTAACACTTAAGAAATTTTAATTCCTTGGTAAAATCCTACTCACTACAAAGGATGGTTCAAGTCTTAGCTCAAAAATTTCTGGGGTGTTACACTGACATACCAATTAGATGTTCTTGAGAGTCTGAATTTACAACTGACTCATTTGTTATTTCTTTGTTCAGTCCTGTAAAACTAGTTTACTTCTAGGAACATGGATTACTAAATAGTCCTTTTCTAGAAATCTGACAGTTGTCTTAACAATTGCCTTATTTTTTTTAGGACAATAAAATAAATATTCTTTCATTCTTTTTGGATATCCAATTAATACACACATTTCATTCCTGATTGGATAGGAATTGAATTCAAATGTGATGTGTAGTTCTTAGAACATATCCCAAAAGAAACAAAACAACAATGAATAAGCCAATTATTAATCTTATCTTCTTCATAAGAGTCTATTTCTTTTCTCTTTTACACCAATCTATTTTAGAGTGTCTGGTGTAGACAATTGAAATGCAATTATCTATCAGATAAGTGACTAATCAGCTCTGCAGAGAGGTATATGTCACTACAAATCAAATTGCAGTGACTATATATATTTTTCATGATGCTATTTTCATTTGTCTTAAAATATTTTGAGTTTATCATGACATTCAGACTTAGAAAACATCAAAAATATATTTTTATATCATGAGTAACCTTCTGAAAATCTCAGCATACTCAAATTTACCTCTTGCCTAAATGATCATTTACCGCACAAATCAGAATAGATTAGTTCTAACTTATCACTACCTTTATTTCCTTTTTAAGAGGAAAGGTCTCTTAGTCATTTTTCTTTCTAAACATGACTCACATGTTGGTAGTGACTTCACTTTCAATGAACTGTTATGTCCATTCTTTAACCAACTTAAAAGTTCTATCCAGAATAAATCACGCAGACGCTAGTATACAGATAAGTTTCATTCAATTTAAAAGATATTTTCTCTTATGAGATAGATTAACATTCCATTCATGAGAAAAAGAAATTCATGCATCAATATACAATAAGAGATAACATATTTATCAAACTCAAAAGAGTTACAAGAAAAATATATTAAGTGTCCATCTCTTATTTACCTAGACACCGAAAATAATTTCATCTAACATGAACATATATAATTCAATTTTTTAAAAATTAATATGTTATCTCTATCGAAAGAAATACTTGAGTAGTATTAAGTGAGTCCATAAAGTCTATTTAGAATTTGAGAAATAATACATTAAAGAGATCGTAATATGCCGAATTATCCTAAATAACAAAATGCAGTGCTCATTTATACATATATATCCATGCATCTCGAAAAACCAATCGATGGGATTGGAAAACTACTCATGTAATACACATGTACAATGACTGAGTATTCACTCCATAAACTTATATAGACCTAACTCAGATGGAGAGTCTATTGTTACTTTAAGTCATGGGAAAATCACCCTAGTTACATTGATCAAATCACATATTACTCAGTTAAGGAGAGTTAATGCAGATTATCAAAACTAGCGATTATATACATAGTGACTTGTATTAATTTCATCTGATATGGAGGAAGGTCTAGGCCGACACGTGAAACTAATACTTCACTACAATCCAATCTTGGCAATCAAGGTAAGGACCCCTATAGCCAAATATGACCAAAAACTAATATAACGATCCAAAAATATTTCTTACTAGGCCGTTCTTATGAATCTACCAAATTTCAAACCAATCAGAGTCCTTTTTATCGAATTCCCAAACTATGATCAATTTGGTTGAAAACTTTGTTTGGCCAAAATAGAATTTAAATTTTTTCCGTTCAAAAATTCGTATCACATATCATCGTTTGTGAAATAGATACATGAATCAAGAACAAAGAACAAAAAAATTCTAAAACTATTTACATTATGTAAATACTATTATCCAAAAATCAGCATATTTATGTATACATTGAATATTAAAATTCAAAACATACCTTATAGATATTAATGCAACTTGAACAACAAGTTTTGAAGAAAAAATAATCACTCATGCAACATACATATATGGTGTCAGATATATCCACTCCAATAAATTTAGAACATGTCACGACCCAGACCATCGTGATTGGTACCCACACTAACCATCTGGTGGGAGAACCACTACTACAACCAAACTAAGCAACTAAAACAATACTAAGGCAATTAAGTTACAGAAGCAAGTTCATTAACTACACAAATGCGGAAATTTAATACTTAGAACCTGAAAGTCAATGTACCAAAACATCTAAAGTTCAACAAGTCTAAACAAGAAAAGATGCAACCCCAAATCTAATGAACTAATCAACTAACTAAAACAAATGTCTAAGTCCAGAAATGGTGGACATAGACGAAAGAGAATTCCATGGCATCCCGGAAGAATTGGCTCACCCTTGAATTCGAAGCGATGATCACTGATCTTCTAAGCGAGGTCTGTCGCGTGAAGATGCCCTGTACTCAACAAAAATAAGAGCAAGTGCAGAATCAGTACACAACTACAATGTACTGGTAGGATCACACGGCCATCCCACTAGTGTAACATCTATAAACAAGTCAAACAACATTATAATCACATGCATATATATCAACATATACAACATCATCAACATTTATGAACAACCAACAACTTCACATTTTATAGCATATCATTGGTCCTCTCACGGAACGCAAACCCAAACCCAAACCCAAACAGTTAGCTTGTCGAAACGTGGCAATCCGATCCCATATTTATGCCGAAACGTGACAACTGATCCCATAATTATGTCGGAACGTGGTAATCCGATCCAATAGTTATGTCAGAACGTGGCATCCGATCCAATAGTTATGCCGGAACGTGGCAACTGATCCTATTCACACACCACAATCACAATCACAATCACAAGTACATCATCAAGATCATACATTTAAGTCATGATTTCATGGCA
>NW_006238953.1:1182891-1193441 GCF_000226075.1 Solanum tuberosum
ACACACCACAATCACAATCATAAGTATATCATCAAGATCATACATTTAAGTCATGATTTCATGGCATCAATAATTCATCTATCTCATTTACAACAAGTGTGATTAACATTACAACATTAATACATATACAAGTATCATAATGAAGCAAGAACAAGCATACATCACACAATCATAGAATCACAACCATCACCTACCTCGAAACAAGCTTGAAACCCTAAGAAACATGATCATTCCCTTTCCGGATTCGTTCAGCTTGTTCTTGGTCTACAAACAATCACAATAACACGGAAATCAACAAACAATCGCTAATTACCCAAAACTATAACAATTCTATGAACCCTAGATCAAACCCATGATCCCAATCATCCAAACTATGGTTGTTTCCACTATTGAATCTATAACAAAACCTTCCTCCATCAATATTTACCCATTCTAATATGTTCTACGGATCGAAAAATGGATTCGGGGAGTTAAAAGCTTACCTTTAGCCTCAAGAATGGTGAAAAACGAGTAGAAATCGCTTGGGGGTGGTTCCTTAGCTCTAAAAGTCAAAAAGAGCCAAATAAGATCATTTAGGGGTTTATTAACGACATTAAGTTGTGTCTGGCCTGCCACAGCCGCGGTGCCAGAGCGACACCAAGTCCCACCAGAGCGGCATTTTCGAAACAGTGAGCTATCCATCCTTTTTTACGATTTTAAGTCCCGTCACGCCCGCCACAACGGCCATCCTTCCGTTGTAGCGACCCCGCCAAAGTGGAAATATTCTCGCCAGAGCGGCACAAACGGGACCGAGAGTCAACTGAAGGAGTTCCAAAATCCCATTTCACAACGCACCTCTAACCCACTACGCTCAGAAAATACCCTTTCACGCTAAGGTCAATTCCCGAAGATCTACTCATTCAAATTTAATTCCGTAAAGTCGTACGGATTCGTTAATGAGTTATCTAACTACTCATGTAATCAAAAACAAAATGGTCTACTCCCCATCGCAGGCACGACACTCTGACTATCCTCAAAATTATGAGATGGAGTTCCTAAATAGTTACCTGCAGAGGCGGGCATAGCAGACTAAATTGGTTTGGCTGCAAGTGTTGGCCTTCCAGATCCCTTAGAGTAAGAGCCTTGAAAGTTGCTAGAATTATTTGCCCTTTTTTCCCAAGCCTTAGCTTGACCGTCTCGCCTCACCCCCTCCATTTTCTTAAGATAGTCTATCACCTCATCAAAACTCCTACCTGCAGAAGTCATATGAACAGATAATACTTGCAACTCAGAATTCAAACTTCTAATAACCAACTGGATCCTCTCCTCCTCAGTAGTAACCAACTGCGTAGCATATCTGGATAAGACATGGAACTTGGCCTCATAAGCAACACAGACATACATCCTGCTCTAAAGCCATAAGTTCATCCTTCTTGCGATCCCTCAAAGTTCTGGGCACATACTTTTCTAGAAATAAAGCATGAAATTGGATCCAATTGAGTGGAGGTAAAGTATAAGATCTACACTCCATATAATCTCTCCACCACTGCTTGGCCTCACATTGAAGTTGGAAAGATACAAACTCAACTCCATGTTGGTGAACAATGCCCAATTTATGCAGCCTCTCATAACAGTCCAAGATAAACTCATAAGCATCTTCAGTCTTAGACCTAAGAAATACTGGAGACTTAAGCTTTAGAAACTTAGTCAACATATCATGCTCGTTCCCAGTAATAATAGAACCCAACAAAGGACGGAAGAAAACATCAGTACCTACATTTCCACCCGTCTTGGGCGCACACTACAAAAAAACTGCTAAATTATGGCGGTTTAAATATAAGTGTCTTAAGAAACCCCCACTACACATTCAATTTGTGGCATTTGTGTCAATTCCCACAAAATAATTCCTTTTGTGGCGGCTTAAGTGTGGAGGTTGTAAAAGACCTCTACTATACATTCAATTTGTGGCGTTTGTTTCAACCACCAGAAAATCATTCTTGTTGTGGTGATTATTTTGTGCAGGTTTTGTACTACAAAAGAATGAAACGATCTCGATAATTTATTTTGAGTATGATGGTGGTTTGTAACCACCACAACGAGCTTAAAATGGCGGCTTTTTATGCCGCCAAAATCCCTTCTATTATTAATAGTATTATAGCAGTTTCAAAAAATAGACATAAAATGCTACAAGTTGATAATGACTTTTAAAATTTGTATTACGATAGTTTCAAACCGCCATAAAATTCACATTTTATATAATTATAATTGTATAAAATAATATTTTGGTAGTTTCAACCTATGCAATATTTGGTCATGTAATACAACTTACTAAAATAATTCCTTACACCAAAATAAAGCATACACTATAAATTTCTAAATAATGACCTGAAGCAGGGTACGTAATTCCAATATCTAAAATATATGTATCCCAAAATTACATCTAGATTCAAGTAAGAGTTTTAAACTATTCATCAACAATACAAAAAATAGTTTTGATCCTAATGATGATACTAACTGACACTCACTCTATCTCAATGGTACCTCTATCATAGGATCTTCTTAGTCCGTAATTGGTAAAGAAAAGCTTTATAAATCTTGTGTCTGTCAAAGAAATTAAGAAATTAGTCGTATAATGATAAATATTATAAAAGAAAATTCATTGAAGGAAGATTGCCATGTGTGCTCATTGAAATATGCATGTGTACAGAAGAATAACAAAAACATTTACTTCCAATTTCAATAAGTTTCAGCAAAACATTTGTTGCACATTTAAACACCACAACTTCAATTTCCAACACAAAATGATGGGATGTTTCATCCCATTGAGCTCTTCATTTCAGCACAATAAAAAAACAACATTAATAATGAATGATTCCAACTAATTGAGCTCTTCATTTCAGCACAAACTGGCTACATATTTTAGTTCCAGTCAAATACAAAATTACAAAATAATTGATGATTTCAGCACACTGAGCAAACCAATTCAACATAAAATGAATATAGATTTATAGGTAGAGCTAATCGAATGACTGTAGCGGCGGCGCCAGAGTGACACCAAGTCCCACCAGAGCGGCATTTTTGAAACAGTGAGCTATCCATCTTTTTCTACGATTTCAAGTCCCGTCACGCCCGCCACATCGGCCATCCTTCCGTTGTAGCGGCCCCATCAGAGCGGCAATACTCCCGCCAGAGCGGCACAAACGGGACCAGAGAGTCAACTAAAGGAGTTCCAAAATCCCATTTCACAACGCACCTCTAACCCACTATGCTCAGAAAATACCCTTCACGCTAAGGTCAATTCCTGGAGATCTAGTCATTCAAATTCAATTCTGTAAAGTCGTACGGATTTGTTAACGAGTTAACTAACTACTCATGGAATCAAAAACAAAAACAACTCACCCGATTGTCACTAGATTTCCCCACACCTCAAGGACTCCTATTTCATTCAAATCTGGAAAAGGTTGAGAAAATACCAATACTACGAAAAAGTTTTTCCGGCCCTAAATTTTCTCCGTTGGCATTTCTATAATGACGAAACCCGATCGTTACAGAACAAGAGCTAACTCAGATGGAGAGTATATTGTTAATTTAAACCAATTGAATATCAGTATCCCTAGATCAATTGATTCAATCATATATTACTCAGATAGGGAGAGTCAATACAGATTATCAAATCTAGAGATTAAATCTAGTGACTTGTACTAATTTCATCCGATATGGAGGAAGGTCTAAGCCAACACATGAACTTAATACTTCACTAGAATTTAGTCATCCATAGAGAACAAACTCTATCACCTCTGTATCATAGTCGAGTAATTTTTCATTTAAATTAATTTTCAAGATACAAAAATATATTTTAAAAAATAACTTCATCTAAACGACCTCAAATTGCCAAATCACTTCATAACTATGAATATTTTTAATTTGACTGTTTCTAATGAACCTATTGAATATTAGATCAATTAGAGTTTAAAAATAATATTAATCTCCAAAGTTATGATCAAATTCAAATTGAAACGATTTAAGAAAAATTATCAGATCCATATCCTTATCATATATCAATTCATGTTAACTCATCATGTGTAATCACGTACTACATTTAACATACATAAAACTAGTATAAAGGATTATATTATCACATTTTAATTCCAAAGAGCGACTTAAAAATCCATTTTAAGGGCCTCAAAACTATAACCACATAGCAATGAGTATTTCTTACTAGTCCGTCACCAATGAACTTACCAAATTTCAGGTCAATTGGAGTTTATACAAAATATTTCCAAAGCTATGACCAAATTTAAATTCAAGTGGTTTAAGTATCTTTAGGAATTAAAACAATATGACTTTATCATAGTCAGATCAAATTTTAATCCGACAAACTACCTAAAACCCATCTAAATAATTTTTGATGGAACCATCAAATTTCAAGTCAATCAGAGATCAGGAAATTCATGACCACCTGAACTACGATCAAATTTGAAAAATAATCGTTTTAGACATAGTTAAAGATTAAAATAACATGATTCAGATTTTCATTCTCTTTTTATAATTATCTCATGAGCATGAAACATACATTGTGTCCTTCCTTTGTCTAAGACACTCAATACCTTCTTATAACAAATTATTCTCTAAATTAATACACTTGAGAATCCAAGATATTATGTTTCTCTCTTGTGAGTGAAAACCTCGATATCCCTACTCATGAATTAATTAAGCATTACTAGTATTTTAAGGTAAATCACCATTTACGTAAATAAATATTTAGTACTAATATTCACTTAGAATAATTTATACATTATGAATTGAGGATCTTCTAATGACTCAAATAAATAGATCATTTTAGTGAATCCTATTTATTAATCATAATTCCCAATTCATGTAGTACAAAATATATTATCACATGAATAAAGTTTAAAGAATTTTCAACGATTTCAAATAAATAAACCACTTAAGTGATAACTATTTATTAACCGAAAAATTCTTAATTTGTACAAATTGATACATATATATATATATATGTAATGAATAATATGCTCAAATATTTATTCAACCAAAAGAAAAAACTAATCCAATTGACCTGAATAGTGACTGCCACCGCCACTTAATAAGGTTTGGAGTCAACAATTAATCAAGAACAAATTTATAAAGTTAAAAAAAATACTTCACCATCATTTCAATGATAATTTGTTCATCAACAACCTCTATAATTCCCTTTCTTATCAAGCTTTGCAAATTTGAGGGATTAATAAGAAACAACCCAAAAATAAAATTGCAACTAGCCGCCGAAAAAAAAAATCAAATACATGTGCAGAAGTTCGTACTTTCATTTATTAAATAAACAAATCTATTGAACTTTAACTTTTCTTTTAACTGATGAAAAGTTTTCAATTTGGGTTCCATTAATTTAAAAAATAAAGGACTTCGAATAATCATTAGGACAAGTGCTTGTTGTTGTTGTCCATTCCCACGTTAATGTTAAAAGTTGTCGCCAACACGTTTTTCCCTCTTGATCATCTCAAATTTAAGAACGTATGTACTTTAGCCAATGAATTAACAAACTTTAAGTTTCATCTTATCCGTTCTTTTCGTAATAAAAACATATTTACCAAATACGAATCACACATACAATTGCACATACATATATTTAATGTTATCTATAAAGATGTAAGTATGGCTCTTGATGCCAATTGTTGGAAAATTATATGCACAGCGGAAGCATACCAGAATCATACAACTTACATAAATAATAGACAATACATAGTTTATGCTAGAACAAGTACAATCATGTTAGAACACATAAACTTTCTAAAATTTCATTCAAGAATTACCTCTTGAAGTGTGAGCAGATACCTTCAAGCGAATCCACAAGCTAGTCGACAAGTGAGAACCTTCAAGCGGATCCACAAGCTAGTCCACAAAATGGACCACAGTTCTGCGGTCTTCTACAGTGATCCCAAGTTCACTTCAGAAATCTCTCAATACTTGGGTGGGAAAGTATCGTATAGAAAACTTATCCACTTTCAAGGGTTAGAAGAATCCCTATTTTTTAGAGATTTCTTCCTAGTCCAAGGAGAAGGAATACCATGTCTTTCCCTAGAATAGAAAGACATGTAGTCTCCCTTTCCTTAGAAAAGAAAAAAATCATGTCCGTCTCTCTTTCCTTAGGATAGAAAAAGTGATATACTTCTCCCTTGCCTTAGAACAGAGAAAGATACATACATCTCCCTTTCCTTAGAATAGAGAAAGATACAAACTTCTCCCTTTTCCCTTTAGAATAGATTCTGAGTTCTAGTTAAATATGGGCACGGTAGGGACCACCAAATTAATTATCGAGGCTTCCTATTATGAAAATAATTCCAAATAATTAATTTGAATTATTCTTACCATAATAAATTACAAATCATTCCACTAGAAATTCGTAATTGCACTCCTCTATTTATATTTCGAAATTCCCCATTAAACACATATGTAATTCCCCATGTTAAGATTACATATACTAATCAATAAATTAAATTACTGATAAACTTAATTCAATGATCAATTTCCTTTAGAGCACTGCTTAACTTATTTCATGTGCTGGATTCATAAATCCACTTGCAAGGTTTGACACGATGAAAACTTTTAAGCTTCTAAAAATGGCATATCATCAATCTCTATGTCGAGACATGGATTCCATCAACTAACGTATTATTTCACCAATATATATTATCATCATCCAATCTACCAGGAGTATTGAACCATCTTAGAATCTCACCTTTTAATAAATCAAAACGATAATTAACATAAACATATCATAATAGTTATATCAGGATTAAAGAATATAAGTACATTTAATAGTTTAGAGGATATGCTTTTGTCAGTCAGTCTAAAGCAACTATCTCTACTCGGTCCCGTTCAATACATACAAAATGCACTAGCACAAAAAGTTGGAACTATATCATTCCATAATCAAGATAAACTACATATAATCTTGTGCTACAATTGTACAAATGGCATGACCAATTTCCATCTTAGATTGTGAACAAAAAAAAACTTTATACTTATAAGAACTGATGATTTAATCCTCTATGTATAAGCTTAAACTCTATACACTAAATCATCTACTATATAAGTAAACAAACACCATAAACAAATATATGATCTATTAAAATAAATAAATAAATATTCTATAATAAATACTATATCTAAACACGTGGTTAATAAGTACTATATTCCTAACGTGGTTAAACGAATACATGATCTATTAAAATATCTATAACCTATTATTGCTTTTAAAAATGAAGGCTACTGTTATTTTCAGGCTTGTTGAATTGATAATAAGTTAGTCATTTAAGATATGTCATCTTCTTTTACTATACAAATTAGACTTTAATAAGTTGTAAAACTTCAAGTCTGTTCAAAGGGCTATTAAACCAAAATATTAAAGAATAAAATTGCCCCTCTCTTTTTTGGGCAAAAAACTCATCATAATCCCTTGTCTTCTTCTCTTTTTGGCAACAAATTAAAGACATCATAGTCCCTTTTTTTTTGGTAACAAATACATCATAATACTTATTTATTTTGGTAAAAAACACATCTTTATCCACCGTTGATTTGCTCTTTCATCAAATGGCGTACAAGTTAGCTATGTGATTGTTTGTAGGTGCTTGAATTTGCTGGAATTGCAGCGAGGAATGACAAAAAGACTTGAATCACTCCAAGGCATATTCAGTTAGCTATTAGATTTGATAAGGAATTGTATCAATTTCTTAGAGATGTGACCATTCCGAATGGTGGTGTTATTCCAAAAATTCACAACATTTTGCTGCCTACCAACAAGAGTAACACTTTAAAAGTTGTTGTTGCTGTTGCTCAGGAGGAGGAGGATTAGATTGATCATTCCATCGCTAGCATCACGATGTTTGCTTTTATTAATCTCTTTGTATTCATATAAAATTTTATAATTCTATAGTATAAAACCTTTGATTTCCATTCTGCAAGTTTAATGATATCTGATATTTATGTAGCTTAGAATAAAAACTCAACATACTTGGATATTAGTATTACCTATTATTTAATTTTCTTCAGTTATCATATTATTTATTAGTTCTATTGTTATTTATTCTGATATGTTCATTTCCTGATGTGTATAATAGTTTCAATTTTTCCTCTCAAGTGTTCTTAGCAAGCTTTGTTAACTATTTCCCAAATTTGAAATTAGAATTTCAACTTAAATTGAAATTTCATGATAGATATAAATTATTGTAAATGAAAGTTTTTCTTAGAATGCTTTATTAACTATTTCACAAATTTGAAATACAATTTCAATTTATTTTGAAATTTCATGATCAAATACTTGTAGTGAGAAGATCTAAAGTAATGTAAATGAAAGTTTTTCTATAAATATAAGAGATGATATATTTGTAATATGATCATGAATTCATGTGTATCATTATTTCTGTATTGACTTGTATTTTATGCTCTTGATAGCATGTCAGTGTTTGGAGACCCTATGGAAGGAAAAGTTCTGGAGTAGAGGTTCGGGTGCAGTTTTCACCTCGAAGTAGGTTATGGTTTAACTCTTTTTAGAGTTGTCTTGGGTAGTTTATGTATATATTGAGTTGTTTCTATCATTAGGCAGACTTAGGATTAGTTTGTAGGTTTGTATGATCCTTAGACTCTTTATGGCCAGTTTTGGTTGCTTAGCTTAGTTTTTAGCCGGAAAACTTTAGTCAAGGTTGATCCTTGATCTTGGTGTCATTTAGTATCCTTAGAAATACTTCTAGGTGGCATGAAACTTAAGTTTCCGCGTGTTTCATTGTTTAGGAATGATTGCGTGCTTGTTGTTATATTTTGACCCTTTAAGTTCTTTAATGTTATTTATTGTTGGGGCCGGAGGTTGTGAGCTTGAACTAGCTGGAGTTCCAGGTTAGTACCTTTGTGTTGTGTCGGGTGTTACCCTAATGATTGTTTCATGTGTTGATTTTTATTGGGTGGATGATGTCTTGGTATGATATCATGCATTTGGTACTCGCATTTGATTTGTTTATTCTTGAAAAACCTTAGGACTTTTATATTTGAGGAATGAAAATAGTTTTCACTAAGTTTTACCCATATGTTGAGCTATGAAGGGGAGTTTCACTGGTTAAATTAAGAGATGATTTTATATGGGAAAATAAGACTTTTTTCAGAGTTTTTATGACATAAAATGATAAAATACTTGGTTTATGAGTTTGTATGCATATTGGGCCACTTTTACATTGATAAGCTTGAGGTATCATTTTGGGCAGACCATCGATTGAGATACGAGTTATATTTCACTACATTGCACTTGTTGATGAGTCTGAGATATCATTCTGGGTGGTTCGAGGATTCTTCCATGATTCTACTTTCTTGTATTAATCACTTGCATCACATCATCCTATTTGTGTGAGTTGTTGTATATGTGTTACGACTGTCTTGTACTTGAGTGTTTCCTTTTCACTATGTTGTGTTGTTTTCCCTCTTCTCTCGGTAGTTGGTTATCGTAACTTAGAACCTTTCCATTATAATGTTTAGAACTTTCGTGCTTCTCTCTCTATATTTGATCTTTCTAAGATTGGTCGAGTTGTGTTACCTACTGAGTACCCCATATTTTGGTACTCATACTATATTTCTGCATCTTTTTCTAATGTAGCTTTCAGTAAGAGCCATTCTCAAAGAGCGGTCGATCTCCCATGATCTTCGTAGATTAAGATTGTGGTAAGCTCTTGGTGTCCGGAGGCTTGCTATGTTTCCTTCTGTTGTATTGTATTTTGAATTAGACACACTTGTAAATATAACCTTTCTGTATGTAGATGCTCATTTACTAGTGACACCAGGTCCGGAGATTGATTATTGTGTTTAATTAGTTTATTTTTCTTGGCCTCCTTCAGCCCCGTTTTGCATATTGTATATCATATTTACAATTCTATATTATGTCCCTATTCTGTATATTTATTTCTACTTCTATTCCTTCATTTTAAAAGTATCTAATGTCTTCCGATTTTATATTGTTAGGGTTTTGGCTTGCCTATGTGAGGGCTTATTGTGCTCACCATCATGACTTGATTTTGAGTCGTGACAGAGAGTTATTGATTAGTATTAATTATCCAACTTATTTATTTCGCATATTACCAAACACGAGTTTTCTTCAATCTATATGAACATGTGTTGCATTTAATATTTCTTTGTGAAAGTAAAGTTTGGAAATCTTTCTTCTCGAGTTCTTGTTTTTCTGTGGATAATTAGATATAAAATGGTGAAATTTGATAAAGAAAAGAGTATTACTTCCAAGTTAAAAACAATATTAAAAACTTGGAAAATGTGTTATTTTTGAATTTGTGTGAGTGATTTATAGGGAATATTATAAAAGTATGATCAAACATGCACTTAATTTCCTTTTTCCATCTTCTTGATACCTAGCTAATAGGCAATAACATAATGCTAGAAAACAAAGCAAGCCTTAATAACTAGACCCTTCCATCAAACTTGTTGGTAATTTATTTTTAGACACTTGAACTACTGCGTGTTCAATTTGAACACCATGAACATATGATATATATATATATATA
>NW_006238953.1:1193485-1200875 GCF_000226075.1 Solanum tuberosum
GATATATATATATATATATAAATATATATATATATATATATAAATATATATTCTATACTACCTTAAAAATATGAACTCCTAACTTGAATATTAAATTACTATAATATCCCTAATTAAAAATACTTTATTTATTTTATTTATTAATTTAATTATTTGTATTATATTAAAAGTACATACCCTTTCATATTAAAGAGTTGTAATTTTTTCAAAGAGTTGTGACTTTTCAAAGAGTTGTGACTTTTTTGACAGGTATTGACAATTTCGATGAGTTGTGACTTTTCTGAAGGGTTGTGATTTTTTCAAAGGGTTGTGACTTTTCCAAAGGGTTGTGCCTTTTCCGATGAGTTGTGACTTTTCCGATGAGCTGTGACTTTTTCTAAAGGTTGTAACTTTTCTGATAAGACACAATTAACATCTATTAATACTACTATTTGTTAGCTATAAATAGATGGACTTCCTTTCACTTTTAAACTACGATTTTTATAAAGTTTTCTACTCTGCTTCTTCTTAAAAAATCTCAGGGTTATTTGCAACAGTTGAATAAGTTCAAAGTTCAACAAAATTTGAGGTACCACATAAGAAAGAGTTGTTGAAAAAATTGTAGAAAATCATTCATAAATTCACACTCGTATTTTTTCTTACGATTTTCATGAGTGAACAATGACGATTGTGGGAAAGACAATAATAATAAACAAATATGAAAAAAAGTCACATGATTTGGGTGAGATATTTCTTCTTTGATTTTTTAAAGTATTTTTTTACCCTCAAGTGAAGGAGATTCTTTCTAATTTTACTAAAACAATGGGCATCAATGTAGTCTATTGAATCATTACTTTTGATGTTAATTCCACTAATTCAAAAATAGATTTTCACTTTTACTTATAATATCATAATATAGTCATGATAATAATTATTTTTAATAGATATGTAAGTAAAAATGGACGGAGAAAGTATAGTGGTGGCGGCAAGAGATTTTAATTAAATGAAACATTAGAGTGAATATAGCATGATCATGTTTTTTCGTCTTCCTTCTTCATTGTTTATGTATCGTTGCATATATTTTTTATTTTAAATATTTATATTGAGTATGAAAATTTTAAAGTATGAATTTCCTGCTATTTTGTGTTCAATTTAATTTGAGAAAATAGTATGTCGCAAGATACACTCCTTGCTAGCTATATAAAAATAGATAAGAAAATAGTGATTGATCATAAAATAATCTTAAATCAAATTAAAGATTCTATAAACAATACTATTCATCTATTAATTCTTATTATTTAAAAAGTTTCATATTTTATATCACGATACAACTTCTATAAGATACTAGATACTTTCATTAGACAACAACTAAAAGATAGATTGTGTATAAAGATAAAATATTGAAATATTTATAGTAATCTTTAGTGTCATGCACATACTAAATTTCAAATATGAATATTTAAGAGAAAAATTATACTTAAATGGTGTCCATAATTTATGTTCATAAACTCAAGAGGAAAGACTATGGGTGACATTTTTTGTGTTGATATTTTTTTAAAATTTTGTTGGTTAGATTTGCTTAGAAAATTTAGTGAAGTAAAAAATAATACTACTAAAGATATGTCACTTTCTCTCCATATTTAAACTTCGAATGTATTTTGAAATGTTTCAATGGTATCTGGTCATTTTGATCTCAAAATACAAGTAACTCTATCACAATTTTTATTTTAATTATCATTTAAAAGCACTTGTCCTATGTTCTTCAAACTATAATTATTTACTAAAAAAGTTTAATTTAGTAATATTAATTCTATTTTACAACATCGTATACTATATATACGATACACACGTGCCGTGAAACTAGTATATATATATATATATTAGATACTTGTGATTTAAATTATGATTTCTAGTGTATATTTTCGTTGCTCAATCCATTAGACCTAAAGCCAAATTCAAATGGAGACCTTAAATTTTATTTTGTGTTTTAATGAAACTTTATTATAGTCAATTCATTTAATCATTTTTGAGACTATAGTATTCTAGATTTGTTAAATTTCTAAAATTATTTCCTCTCATATGAAAACTTTATATTTTATATAAACAATACACAATATTTCTTTTTAAAAATAACTATAACCAATTATTGCTTTAAAAATGAGGGCTACTGTTATTTCTAGGCATGTCAAGCTGATAATAAGTTAGTCATTTAAAATATGTCATCTTCTTTCATTATAAAAATTAGTCTTAATACGTTGTAAAACTCCAAGTATGTTCAAAGGGCTTTCAAAGCCAAATATTAAAGAATAAAATGTCCCCTCTTTTTTGAGCAACAAACTCATCATAATCCCTAATCCCTTGTCTTCTTTTTTTTTGGCAAATTATTAAAGACATCATAGTTCCTTTCTTTTTTTTTGGCAACAAACATATCATAATACTTACTTATTTTGGAAACAAACACATCATAATCCTCTATTTTTGGCAATAAACTTATTATAATCCTTGAAACTGATTAAATATATCAACATCTTTATCCACCGTTGATTTGCTCTTTCATCCAACGGCGTACATGTTCAATCCTCATGATTGTCTTCTCATTGGCTGGGTTATAACTCATGTGGGCTACAAATACCAAAATCAGATTGCTTTAGGAATTCACATACACACACAATAGTTCAATTCTTCTGCTTCATTTGTCCTTTGTTTCTATAGATCAAAAAGCAAAACTTTTTTTTTCTTTTTGAAGTGAAAAAGATCAATGGCCAGTAAAAGGAAAAGCCTTTGTTCAAATGCTAAAAAAAGTCCATTTCTCATAACAGAAAAGCTTGTCTCCAATTCCCAGTGGCTAGTATCGCCCGATTCCTCAAAGTGGGGAAGTATGTCTAACGTGTTGGTGTCGGAGCTCCGGTATTCTTTGATGAAGTGCTTGAGTACCTTGCAACTGAGGTGAATTTCTCAAGTTCCTTCTCTTTTTTTTGATATGTCAAATTTCTAGGGTTTGTGATTACTAACTTTTACATATATGTGATTGTTTGTAGGTGCTTGAATTGGATGGAATTGCAGCGAGGAATGACAAAAAGACTCGGATCATTCCAAGGCATATTCAATTAGCTATTAGGTTTGATGATAAGCTGCCTCAATTTCTAAGAGATGTGATGATTCCGAATGGTGGTGTTATTCCAAACATTCACAACATTTTTCTGCCTAACAAGAAGAATTGCTCTTCAAAGGCTGCTATTGTTGGTGGTCAGGAGGAGGAGGAGGATTAGACTGATCATTCCATCTCTAGTATCGAGATGTTTGCTTTTATTAATCTCCTTGTATTCATAGAAAATTTTATAACTAAAACCTTTGATTTCCTTTCTGCTAGTGTAATGACACCTGATATTTATGTTGCTTAGAATAAAAACTCAACATACTTGGATCTTAGTATTACCAATGTTTAATTTGCTTCAGTTATTATATTATTTATTATTTCTATTGTTATTTATTTTGATATGTTCATTTACTGATGTGTATAATAGTTTTAGTTTATTCCTCTCAAGTGTTCTTAGCAAGCTATATTAACTGTTTGCCAAATTTGAAATAGAGTTTCAATTTCATTTGAAATTTCGTGATAGATCTACAGTACTATAAATGAAAGTTTTTCTTAGAATGCTTTATTAACTATTTCCCAAATTTGAAATACAGTTTCAATTTATTTTGATTTTTTCATGATCAAATACTTGTAGTGGGTAGATCTGAAGTAATGTAAATGAAAGTTTTTCTATAAATATAAGAGATGAAATATTGGTAATCTGATCATGAATTCACGATAAATAGGTTCTAAAATCTCCTTTTTTTCATATAAAATAGTAGTATTATATATTCAATAGGAATCTAACTAATTAATTGTCATCATTCAACCCACCGGGCCGTGCGGGCACCCACTCTAACAACTAAGTAGGAGAGCCTTCGTATCCCACTTTTCGATTTTTAGAGCTAAGGAACGAACCCCAGGCGACTCCTACTCGTTTTTCACCATTCTTGAGGCTAAAGGTAAGTTTTTCACTCCCCGAATCTGTTTTTCGATCCGTAGAACGTAATAGAATGGGTGAATATTGATGGGGGAGGGTTTTGTTATAGATTTTATGGTGGAAACAACCCTAAATTGGATAATTGGGATCATGGGTTTGATCTAGGGTTCATAGAATTGTTAGTAATTCGAGTTAATAATGATTGTTTATTGATTCCCGTATTATATTGATTGTTTGTAGACCAAGAACAAGCGGAACAAATTTGAAAAAGGAAGGATCAAGTTTCTTAGGGTTTCAAGCTTGTTTCGAGGTAAGTGATGGTTGTGATTCTAGGATTGTGTGATGTATGTTTGTTCTTGCTTCATTATGATACTTGTATGTATATGAATGTTGCATTATTGACCACACTTGTTGTAAATGAGTTAGAGGAATGATGAATACCATGAATCATGACTTAAATGTATGATCTTGAAGATATAGTTGTGCTTTTGATTATGATTGTGATGACTGAATGGGATTGGTTGCCACGTTTCGGCATAACTAACTTGGATCGGTTGCCACGTTCCGGCATAAATATGGGATCGGTTGCCAGGTTCTGGCATAACATTGGGATCGAGTACCACATTACGATATACTAACTGTTTGGGTTTGGGTTCCATTAGAGGACCAATGATTTGATATGAACTGTGAAGTTGCTTGTTGTTCGTAAATGTTGATATATAGGCATGTGATTATAATGTTGTTTGACTTGCTTATGTTGCACTTAGTGGGATAGCCGCATGATCCTACCAGTAAATGGTGGTTGTGTATTGATACTGCATTTGCTCTTATTTTTGTTGAGTACAGGACATCATCAAGCGGCTATTGGCAGACCTCGCTTAGAAGATCATTGATCATCGCTTTGAATTCAAGGGTGAGCCAATTCTTCCGGGATGCCATGAGATTCTCTTTCATCTATGTCCACCGGACTTAGACATTTGTTCTAGTTAGTTGATTAGCTCATTAGTTTGGGGTTGTATTCCTTTTTGTTTAGACTTGGTCCATTGTTAGATGTTTTGGTACATTGACTTTCAGGTTCTAGGTTATTCTTCCGCATTGTTAGTTTATTATTGTTAGATTTTTGTTAGAGTTTATGGGAACTCTATTTCCAGGATTTGGAGTCTTCTTCTTCACTCGAATGGAGCTGAAAGTCAAGAACGAGAATGGGAAGTAGCGCCGCAACTCCGGACCGAAAGCACGACACTCCTTAGTGTTTGACTTAAATGCCTTAGTTTTTTATTTAATTGCTTGGTTTGGGTTGTAGTAGTGGTTCTCCCACCGGAGTGTTAGTGTGGTTGCCAATCACGATGGTCTGGGTCGTGACACGTTCCCACAACGTCCTGGGCGTAAGGATTTCGTAAAATTACGGGTAAATTAGTACAAAAATGGGTGGGGGAAGTTGAAGGGTCTCTTGGTGTAAAACTTTGATTTAGGCCTCTTTTAGGAGTTATTTTGCTGAAATACTTATTTATATTCTAGGGTAGTTAAATAACTCTGATCTGCTGAAATTCTGTCGAAAACGGGGGTTTTTCGCTTTTCTAAAAATTACCAAAGGTTCCAACTTTACCCTGAAATTTTAGGATACTTCTCATACTAGGATAATCATTGTCTACCCCCAATCAATCCCTCGATACACGAACCAATTCGTTCTAATTAATTCCGCACCACATCCCTATACATCCCCAGGATACACCCAGACATTCACACGATTATTAGTTAGTTGTGACGCACGTCCAAATTCCATTTTACGAATCACCTCGTAAATTAGCTAGACCCTCGCATCAACTTAGTTCTGACTTTCTTTTCACAACGAGTTTCACGACACTCAAGCATTGACAACTTGCATAACTTCAATCATTTAACCAACACATTGCACATATTCAAGGTTCAAGCACACATTACAGTACACATAATTACCTCATCATATTCAAGCAATTACAACCTCACATTCACAATAAATTCAGGAAACAAAAAGTACACACTCACACATTCAAGTAGCAACTCAAAAACATGTCCAAATTTTTAACTAGTTACTTCGCTCCATGGATGACCATTACTGAGCATCCATGCATTTACACTGCCTCTAGGGCCAGATACCAATTGGAACCTTCCTAGTTCCAATTTAGCTTGTTTTTGTTCCTTCAGTCGTGACCACGACTTCCGGTTCACTTTGTTGAGATACTAATTGGAATCAGGAGATACTAATTGGACTCAACTCATACCACAAGCGACACTTCGCATGAAAGGAGAGAATGAGTGGAACAATTTCCTAGAATGCTTCCTAGCTTCCTGAAGATTAGATGTGGACGTCAACACACAAATCCGTAGGAGTCTAGTTCACATTTTGCTCTTGTATGGGGAGACCAGTAACCTAGGCTCTGATACCAATTTGTCACGACCTAACCCCCCGGGCCGTGCAGGCACCCACTCTAACATTTAAGTAGGAGAACCATCATATCCCAATAGTTAAAACATGCGGAAAATTTTAAGAGAAACAGAGATAAATATAATAATATAATTTTATAAATACTATCTTTTAGACACACTTTTAGTTATGCTTGTAAAGTAATTTAACAACTCCCATGGATCTAGTCTAAACAGGTACAAGAGCTACTAAGAGTACAACTGGCATATTAGATATAAGACACAACTCCCACCATGCGGAAGGAAGAGTAGAAGCTACTGGAGAGTTCTTGTCACGCCCCGAGCCTACACCCTGGGCGGGACTGGCACTCGAAGACCATTGCTTGCCCCAAGCGAACCCTTGGCCTGGCTTACTTAACTCAGCGGAAGACTTAAACTCAACAAAGATAAGTTCATATAATAAACTGGAATGTTATAAAGGAACATTCAATTGGCCATTAAGGCAAACTCAAGTCTCAACATGGAAAAATGACAATGAAAAGACTAAAGAACTAACATCTGACTGTCTATGAAGCCTCTAATAACAACTGAGATGGATGTTGGGACAAACCCCACAACATCCTAATGAACTAAACTAGAAAACAATGAAATAGACCCTCCGGAATGCAAACAGGCTCACCAACAGACTCTGAACTGCTCACTGGATCAACAATGCACCGGAATGCCGATCATGGGTATCTGTGTCTGCATCATAAGACGATGTAGGCCAACTTGCATCAGTACATTGAATGTACGAGTATGCGAATTGGAATGCTAAAACAACATAGGCTGGAAAGAGAATCTGAAAGAAACCCTTACCTTGGTTCTTCTCAACTCATGAATACTTAACTGAACTCATTTCATTATAAAGCAATTTAAAACAAGTGCAATATAAAGAAAAAGAAAATTGTTTAAAACATGATGTCAACTCATAATCATAAAATCATAAAAAA
>NW_006238953.1:1200883-1236427 GCF_000226075.1 Solanum tuberosum
ACATATCATGATCCCTCTCAAAGTCTACTTGTGCAATGCATGAATGAAGTCCTATACCCCCATTCATACTAAGCAGAACCCCTTGAAAAACCATGCAATTATTGCTGTGGGATTTTCTCTAACCGACAACCAACACTTAAGAACTATAGTGATGATACATAGTTATTAGCCCCATGTTGCCCGGGCCATCTTATGCCTTGTCGTGGTATAGGACCTGAACTACTAAGTGGATCCAGTAGTCTATGAGAAACAGATTCATCTAAAATGTATGACCCTTTTCTACCCATAATGGCTACATGGTTAATGGAGACTTGAGTTAATGTGAACTCGCATCCCCATATCTGTCCTCATTACTACTCCCAAAAATATAATATTAGCTCTGATGTTTAAAAACATACTTCTTCTGTGATTTGAGATTATTGCTCAAAACCTTAGCTCAAAGGCTATCTTGGAAATCAAAGTTTCCCCTTTTGCTTAATTATGAAAGCATTTACTCTTTTCTGAAAACTAGCCCGAAGGCTCTTTGAAATCAAGGTTTACTTTCTTGTTTAAATGTGAAATTTTTTTAAACTCTTTGGGAATACATAGTCCCCATATACTTTTGAAGAAATGAACTTCAAGCTTTACTCTTTACTGAACTCAAAACTTAAGTATTAAAACAAAGTTAAAACGTTTGTAAAAAACTTATGAAAACTTGAAATGAACTTCTCTTACTTGACTCTTGATTTCTCTTGACTTTGATCTTAACTGCTCTTGACTTGACTCTTAACTGATCCTTGAATTGAATTATGGATTCAAGGATTAAGATTTGTGATTGGAAAGATCTCATGTTGTTTAGGAGTGATTTTAGATAGCTAAACATGAGAAAAGACCGAAAATCAAGATTTAAATGTGGGTCCGCGACGCGGAGGCATAATTAAATTTTGGTTCCGAAAACGTCTTTTGAGGCAAAACACCTCATGTCAGCTCCGCGACGCGAAGCTAAAACTTCAAATTTGGACACTAGGCGCGCAACGCGCGGCCACCCTCTGATTTCGTCCCACAAAATTTCTTCTTCATTTTCCAGCCCCAATTCACCCAAACTCGGTTCTTTTTCTCAAAGTACTTTTAGATACAGATACCCAACAAAAGTACTTAAGAACCTAGCTCGAAACGACTCTATAATGCGACGTAACGAACTCAAAAACTTCTCAATTCATCCCAATTCAAGAACAACATTCAAATTCAAGAATTCATGTCAAGAACATCAACTTTCAAACTCTTTCAGGATGAATTTTCACTGAACTAAACATGTTTGGCGCGTGGGTGAACGAACCCAACGCTATGTGAGACTCACATACCTTGTAGGGATCACCCCCGGCGAAATCCACAAGCTAAACTTGACGAACTTGATGATTTCCTTGTCTTCTCCTTCTCTTTTCTCCTCTTCTTTCCTCTTCTCTAAAACCCTAACTCTTTTCCAAAAGTGTAAAATTGATAAGGTTCAATTTAGACCCTTAATTAATTCACTAAAATGAATTTAATTAATTGGATAAGGAAAGGACTGAAATACCCTTCAAAATCCGGATTGGACATTTCCTTATTTGAACAGCCCAGCTTCCAATGGGCGTATCTCACTCATACGAACTCGGATTCGTGCAATCTTGGCGGCGTTGGAAAGATCATTCCGAAAGCTTTCTAACCATCTGGAAATACATTTAACGCATCCTGATCTAGGATTTATGATCGTTTGAAGTTGACCAAAAAATCACTTTAACTTACTTAAAATTTTCCAGATTTGCTTATACTTTCCAAAAATAACTATTTCCAGATTTTAAACTTCCTTCTAGTTCTTTCTAGTTGTGAGATGTTACAGTTCTTCATCTTCATCTAAGGAAACATCACCAACCTGCAGCCAGACTATGTTAAAAAGACATATCAAGAGTAGTATCAGTACGAAACACACGTACTGGTAGGCATCATCGGTCAACCCGATGCCCTCCACATAACATAGGAAACCAACTAGTAAAAATATACAATAGACCACTCGCTTCTCCACCTTTACCCTCTTTTAAAATACTTCCCATATACTCTAGCACTCTAACTATTAACCACCTTCCAGTCAACCTACTTACTAGGTACTTGATCATAGCCTAACCATTCTAACACGTAGAAAACCATCCCCTAATACAACTGCAACATTCCAACTAACCGCTCACGCCATACCCTTACTTCCTCGTCACACTAACCAACCATGGTCACATAGTACATTAAATCAAGCTTTGTTCCCACTAAATCCAATCTCTTTTCCCACAGTCAAATCCACCTAAGCATATTTCATCACACCTGCTACCTCTACTTCTCGCCATTACAACACACGAACAACCCTTACTATTCATTACTCTCCCCTTGAACACTTTGCTTTTCAACTATACCCAACAGGTTCGCTCAATACAACAAACAATCAAATATAAACCATCATAACATGTGCCCACTAAGTGCAACATATATAAGTCAATACAACACTATACTCACAAGCGCATATCAAACATATACAATATCAACAACATTTACAAACAACTTCACGTTTCTTAAGTCACATAATTTTGCCACATCATTGGCCCTCTCATGGAACCCAAACCCAAACAGTTAGCATGCCGGAACGTGGCAACCGATCCATGTTAGTTATGCCAGAACGTGGCAACCGATCCAAGTTAGTTATGCCGGAACATGGCAACTGATCCAAATTAGTTATGCCGGAACGTGGCAACTGATCCATTCAACACACCAAAATCACAATCACCAGTATATCCTCAATATCATACATTTATTTCATGAATTCATGGAAATCATAATTCATTCATTTCATTTACAACTAGTGTGATCAACAATGCAACATTCATATACGTACTTGTATCACAATGAAGCAAGAACAACATACATCACACAATCATAGAATCACCACCATCACCTATGAATTAATCCTCAATCCTTATCATATATACATTAATTTGACCATACTTAGCCCTAGTTCATCATCAAAGGCTTCTTTCTAGGGTTTAGTCACAATTCATCATAAATCCTCAATTCAATCACTCCAATTTATGATCTAGCATACATTCATAAATCTAGTTCCATTAATGATTTCATAATATTATTCTTGAACCAATTCTATTCATGATAGCAATTCTAGAGTCCCTAACAATTCATCAATTCCTCTTCTCAAGGCATAAACCCACATACTTTTATTTCTAGGAATTACTTATGGAATTTACTCTATGCACGAGGGTCTACACATAACCCTACCATTGATTTACATATATTACGTAGTAAGCACATATTTATAAATACTCAATTCATAAAACCTAGCCTACCTGGGTGCCAAGCAGTTGCACAGAGATTTTCACTTCGATTCGGGTTTTTCGAGCTTCGTGATGGTGAATTTGGCCAAGAATCCACATGATCTCAACATCCTCATGCTAGAAATCTCCTTCTCCTACCTTCCCAAGCTTATAGCAGCTTTTCTAAGGTTTCTAGGGTGTTTTACGACTTATTTATGTATTTTAGAAAGATGGAGAAAATAGGATTTCTCGTAATTTATTTTTCCAGATTTTTGTTCTCCTAAAAACCGACGGGTCGGATCGTTACATTAATCTTCTAAATGGGCATCTTGATTATCTTTGCTCTATATTATTGGATAAAGTATGAAAAGTAAAACACAATAAGTTTTATATTGTTATGGAAAAAAATGCTTGATATGTGAACAAATTAAGTCAAATATAGAAAATATTTGAAAAGGGACCTCAAAAATTATATTCACATATAATTAAACAAAATTATTTTCCAATTGAATATAAATTAACTCTTCAAATAATGTAATGCTAGTATAGAATAAAGTTTATACTTTTATCTTTTACGAATGCGGTTAATCATCGTTATACTATTTAATTTTATTTTGACTAATCCGGGCATCATTTCTTATCTCTAAAATGTTATCTTAATATTCATGTTTATGCAAAAGCAGTATCTCATTAAAGAAAAACCTGGCATGCTGGTTTTCATCTTTAATAAAGATGTGATTGGTGTTCTTGTTGCCCATGATCTCAAGCAATGGGAATTTGCTCTTTCATCCAATGACGTATAAGTTCAATCCTTGTGATTTTCTTCTCATTTGCTGGGTTATTACTCCCGTGGGCTATAAATATCAAAATCAGGTTGCTTTAGAAATTCACATACACACACAACAGTTCAGTTCTTCTGCTTCATTAGTCTCTTGTTTCTATCGATCAAAAAGCAAAACATTTTTTATTTTTGAAGTGAAAAAGATCATTGGATGGTAAAGGGAAAAGCCCTGGTTCAAATGCTAAAATAAGGTCCCATTCTCGTAGAAACAAAGCAGGTTTCCGATTTCTCAAAGTTGGGAAGTATGCCAAATGTGTTGGCTCCGGAGATCCGGTATTCCTTGTTGTAGTGCTTAAGTACCTTGCAGCTGAGTTGAATTTCTCAAGTTCCTTTTTTTTTAAATGTTAAATTTTTAGGGTTTTTGATAACTATTTTTTACATATGTGTGATTGTTTGTAGGTGTTTGAATTGGCTGAAATTGCAGCGAGGAATGACAAAAAGAGTCGGATTATTCCAAGGCACATACAGTTAGCTATTAGGTTTGATGATGAATTGTTTCTTAGGGATGTGACGATTCCGAATGGTGGTGTTATTCCAAAGATTCACAACATTTTGCTTTTCCTAACAAGAAGAGTAGTTCTTCAAAGGCCGCTGCTATTGTTGCTCAGGAGGAGGAGGATTAGACTGATCATTCCATCGCAAGCATACAGATGTTAGCTTTTATTAATCTCCTTGTCACGACCCAGGGGTAACCCCTAGACGTAACACGGCGTACTTGACCCCGAAGGGGGTCGCATACAATCCCTTAGCATAATCATACACATAAAGTCATAAGAATGATGCGGAAAATTTAGAACTTTTACAATCGAAGTTCAACTTCTTTTTCATAAACGAAAATACGAGTCTAGACTTGTCTCAATCACCATCTAGTACAATAGAGAGTACAAATAAGGTCAACGCCCTTTACATCAATAAAGTTTCAAAATTAGAAAGTACAATAGAAACTAGAAACAATAACATCTTGTCCTCGAACTTGAGGACTCACCAAGCCTAAAACATAGGAATACAATCTTAGGGACATAGCCCTTTACATCAATAGTCTTGAATATAGAATGTACAATAGAAACTAGAAACAATAACATCTTGTCCTCGAACTTGAGGACTCACCAAGCCTAGGGAATAGTCAACCCAAGCTTCTCTTGAAAGAAGAAATGCGTCTTAACGATCGGAACCTACACTCATAGTAAATGTAGAAGAAATGGGTTAACACATAAAGTACTAAGTATGGAAGCATGCACAAAATCCTTGAAATATGATAAAAAGGACATTTTTGTTGAAAAGTATGTATTTATCAAGTTTGGAAACCAACATGCACTTTCAATATAATACACAAGCCATAATCACATTTATGCTCATAACATAGTAAAACCATTACCTTACAACCCCTAAGGAACACTTGTGCAATGTATAGTTCGCATCCCATAATACCAACCATACTAAGTACTCATTTGAAGCTACCTTAGTCATACATATCATCTTTAGACCTCATCATAATCAATAGTCATAAGTAAGGAAATAGTCATGCCACATTTATGCTCATAACATAGTAAAACCATTACCTTACAACCCCTAAGGAACACTTGTGCAATGTATAGTTCGCATCCCATAATACCAACCATACTAAGTACTCATTTGAAGCTACCTTAGTCATACATATCATCTTTAGACCTCATCATAATCAATAGTCATAAGTAAGGAAATAGTCATGCACATTACTTGAACATAAGGAAAGTCATTCATAGCAACTATCCATTCAACATACATTCATACATTCATGTCTCATCATAACATAAAGAAACCATCCCGTAACATACTACTAAGTCTACTTGTGCAATGTAAAAGTGAAGTCTCATACCCCCACTCCTACTAAGTAAAACTCACCAAGAATTCATAGTATAGTTCATGTCTCATTCATTTTCTTATCATATAGGGAAACTAGTCATAACCGACATATACCATGTGAGCTACATGGAATCCGGTGTCATGTAACCCCACACCGAAAGATGGTGTCCTACTTGCCTAAGGTATAACTAACATGTTTAGCTTTTAGGTGGATCCACTAGCTAAAGACCTATGTGGGCACATAGTTATGTGATAGGGAGATTGCTTCTAGAAACACGACCTATTGTATTGGCGGAGAAGTTTCCATCTCATGAGATCATTTGTAGAAGACCCGGCCTACTGTATTGATGGGAAGGCCTCTACCTCATTTTCCATATTCACTTTGTGCTAAGCATTATTTTCCCAAATTATACATTATTAGTCTTGAATTGTATTTACATGTGTGAAGGAACATATTGCCCTTCATTCAATCCAACTCATAAAATAGCTCATAGATTCAATAGGTGAGAACTAACTTTCAACCTTTGAATCAACATTAACATGTGAGAAAGCCTTTCACATTATTGTTCATAGTGTTTCATGAGAATAACCTTTCAATAAACACAGCATTATTAGTCTTGAATTGTATTTACATGTGTGAAGGAACATATTGCCCTTCATTCAATCCAACTCATAAAATAGCTCATAGATTCAATAGGTGAGAACTAACTTTCAACCTTTGAATCAACATTAACATGTGAGAAAGCCTTTCACATTATTGTTCATAGTGTTTCATGAGAATAACCTTTCAATAAACACAGCAATATTATCATCATCCTAGACAATTCATACATAATCAAGTGTGAGGGTAAGGGAAGAATGGCATTTCAACAATACCTCAATTTACACAATAGTCATATGATCTTCACTTTCTAAGTGAATCATAAGTTCATACACACCTTTCATCAACATGTATAAACCCTAGCAACTTACCCCTTCAAGGGTCATGAATCATGTTTCACAATTAAACCAAGAATTACTACACTAAGCATGAATAAAACAAGATTCAATAACTAAAATATCGTAGACACAATTCATAGTGTACATCTTGCATCAATACACCCATCACAATTCATGAAATTGTGGTCATGGGGTAATTCATGGGTTCATGGGGAATTTTACAATAAAAACCATCATTAAGCATCAAATCATCCATAATATAAGACAATTAACATAATGAAATTGTTTTTAGGAAGAACCCATGGCTAGATTGAAAACCCTAGTTTTATTGAAGAATTTATCAATTCTAAATTAGAGTTGAAGGGCTTTATGGAAGAAAACTTTTCATAAATCAAGACTCCCATACATTGATTGATGTCTTCCTCACGAAATTGGAGTGAGAAGGTTGGAAATTGAACCCTAATCTTGACCTTGCACTTGTTCTTCAATGGAGTTTCAGAGAGAAACTTTGGGAGAGGAGAGTTGGCTGAGTTTTGATTCTTGTGAGTTATGCGGGGTTAAAGGGTAGTTATTAGTCTTAAAAGCCTTAAATACATATTATAAAACCATAAAAACCATCCCCTAACTCAAATTAATTAATTAGGAAATTACCAACCTAACCCTCCTAATGGCTGAAACTAATGAGCTTCAGGTGGTGACCTACGACTCCCCCACCTACGGACCGTAGGTGGGGTCATGCCACGTACTGCACAAACGTGGTTTGGATAAGAGAGGGGGAAGATGAAGGCAAGGTTGGGGAGACTATGTCTCAAACCACGACCCCCACCTACAGGGTGTGGGTCCACCCACAAATCATGGGTTGCTCATCCATAGGTGGTGCTGTCATTTGACAGCTTTTTGGGCCTTCACTTGGGTCCTCCTCAAGGACCCTTGGGGGGTCCTTGGAGGTCGTTCCTTGACGTGTAGGTCCTAAAACATTAGTACTAAGTTAGGGAGGTCATTTTAGGACTTTAATCTTTATGTTTAACTCATTTAGGACACTAGACTACATGTTAGGATCTAGCTTAAGTAATTAGGTTTCCAGGTTGTTACATTATCCCCCCCCTTGAGAACATTCGTCCCCGAATGATGATCTAAACACCAAACTAAGTTAAAAACTCTAGACTAACAGCCAATTATGCATGAAACATAAAAAATGTGCAAAACTCATAAATGCACTATTCGTTTTATGCACTTTTCAAAAGGAGGAAACTTCAACTCCATTTCACAAGACATAGTCAATGCAACACAAGGAGGTAGGAAGTACATCTACCAATCCAATATGCACAAAACTCATCAATTCACATAAACATGGGAGGAACTACCTTCTCCAACTCAAGCAAGCTCAATACAACATGGGAGGCTATTCTTTATTTCTCAACCTCTTCCCTTGCCGGTCCAAAATCTCAACAGGTACTTCTTCCTAAGAAAGGTTCTCATCAACTCTTAAACCCTCTAAAGGAAGGATGGATACCGGATTACCAGTGCACTTCTTAAGCATGGAAACATTAAACACCGGGTAAACTGGGGCCAACTCATTTGGCAAGTCTAATTCATATGCAACTTTCCCAACACATTTAAAGATTTGGTATGGGACCAAATACCGGGGACTAAGCTTCCCCTTCTTACCAAACCTCATCATACCTTTCATATGTAAGATTTTCAAGAAGACCTAATCACCAATCTCAAATTTAAGATCCCTCCTTTTAACATCGGCATAAGATTTTTGCCGAATTTGGTCAGTCTTCAACCTTCGCTTATGAGTAGAACCCTTTGAATAGCATCATAAACTAGTTCGGGACCAATTAGATTAAACTCAACTACTTCAAACCAACCCATCAGAGATCTACACCTCCTACCATATAGTGCTTCAAATGGAGCCATGGCAATGCTTGAGTGGTAACTATTGTTGTAGGCAAATTCTATCATGGGAAGATGGTCATCCCAGTTACCCTTGAAATCAAGCACACACGCCCTCAACATGTCTTCTAAGGTTTGAATGGTGCGTTTCGATTAACCATCCGTTTAAGGGTGGAAAGCGGTACTAAGCTTAACATTGGTACCAAGCATTTGTTGGAATGCCCTCAAAAAATGTGAAGTCAATTGAGTACCTCGATCTGAAATGATAGGCAAATGAACCCCATGCAACTTCACTATTTCCTTGATGTACATCTTAGCATAGTCTTACACCGAAAAAGAAACCTTGACGAGAATGAAGTGGGCTGATTTAGTCATCTGATCAACAATGACCCAAATAGAATCATGTTGCCTTCGAGTACGAGGAAAACCCACAGCAAAGTCCATATTCACCTCCTCCCACTTCCAAGTGAGAATATTTATCTCTTGGAACAAACCTCTCGGTTGTAGGTGTTCGGCCTTAAATTGTTGACAATTCAGACATTTGGCTACAAAACCCGCTATATACTTTTTCATGCCATTCCACTAATAGACATCCCGTAGATCACGGTACATGTTGGTGGTTCCCGGATGAATAGAATACCGCAAACCATGAGCCTCTTCTAAAATTTTCCCTCTCAAGCCATCAACATTCGGAACACATAATCTACCTTGGTACCTAAGCACCCCATCTCCCCCTTGGGAAAAAGCCTCAACGGACTTGTTGAGAACCGAATCTTTTAACTCAATCAATATAGGATAAAGGTGTTACTTAGAGTTCACATCAAACACAAAGGACGATTAGGAACTATAATGGACCATGAATCCACCCTAGGTGGAATCCACTAGTTAGACACCTAATCGGGCCAATCTATGCACATCCCGAACCAATTCCTTCTCCTTATCTCCTACATGAGCCACACTACCTATGGACAGTCTACTTAGAGCATCCGCAACTATATTAGCTTTGTTGGGGTGGTAAAGGACACTCATGTCATAATCCTTCAAAAATTCTAACAATTTTCTTTGTCGGAGATTCAAGGACACTATATATTAGCTTTGAAGACTCTTTTGGTCGGTAAACACATCTACATGGACCCCGTATAAATAATGTCTCCATATATTCAAAGCAAACACTACCGTCGATAATTCAAGGTCATGAGTCGGATAATTCTTCTCATGGACCTTGAGTTGCCTTGAAGCATACGCAATCAATTTACCATGTTGCATAAGGAAACATCCCAAACCCACTCGAGAACCGTCACAATATACCACAAATCCATATGTACCATCCGGTAAGGTCAACACCGGAGCAGACGTCAATCTATCTTTCAATTCTTGGAAGCTTTTCTCACAAGCCTCCGACCGCACAAACTTAGCTTTCTTTTGAGTCAAAGCCGTCAATGGAGAAGCAATGGTGGAAAAACCCTCAACAAACCTCCTATAGTAACCGGTCAAACCCAAAAAGCTTCTAATATCGGTAGAAGTTAGAGGTCTAGGCCAACTCTTGACCGCATCCGTTTTCTTAGGATCAACCTCAATACCTATGCCCGACACAATATGACCAAGCAAAGAAACCGACCTTAGCCAAAACTCACACTTACTAAACTTAGCATATAATTGGTCGTCTTTAAGGACTTGCAATACTATCCTCAAATGATCCTTACGTTCACTTCTCACTCCTTAAATAGATCAAAATATCATCGATAAAGACAATCACAAACGAATCAAGATATTGTCTAAACACCCTATTCATTAGGTCCATGAATGTCGCCGGGGAATTCGTTAACCCAAAAGACATAACCATAAATTCATAGTGACCGTACCGGTTCCTAAAGGCCGTCTTCAAAATGTCACAACCTCTTACCCTTAGTTGATGGTAACCCAAACGAAGATCTATTTTGGATAAATAGTTAACCCCTTTAAGTTAATCAAACAAATTGTCCATTCTAGGGAGAGGATACTTATTCTTTATAGTGACCTTGTTCAATTGGCGGTAATCAATACACATTCTAAGGGACACATATTTCTTCATCACAAACAATACCGGAGTACCCCATGAATATATGCTTGGTTGAATAAAACCCCTGTCAAGAAAATCCTTGAGTTGTGCCTTCAATTCTTTCAATTCGGCCGGAGCTATCCGATAAGCGGGAATGGATATGGATTGTGTATCCGGCACAAGATCAATGCCGAAGTCTATTTCCCGTCTGGGAGGAATACTGGGCAAGTCATCAGGGAAGACTTCTGGATACTCTCTCACTACGGGGACCGATTCCAACGAAGGAGTCTCGGACTCAACGTCCATAACCCTAACAATGTGATACATGCACCCCTTTGAGATCATTTTTCTAGCTTTTATACATGAAATAAAATGACCTTTTTCCCTGTCACGACCCGAGCATACACCCTGGACGTGGCTGGCACTCAAGAAGCATTGTTGGTCCCCAAGAAAACCCTCATCCTAGCTGACTACAAGCAGAAGACTAACTCAAAAATACAAAAGCTTAAAAACTGAATAAAAATTCATGAAACTGAAATACAAAACTTTAACTAAAAATTCATGAAACTGAAATACAAAACTATGAAAGATATCATGATGACAAAATAGACTCATGAATACGTTCTCCTCACTCTCATGCTCACTTACTCGAGTCTTGAAACAAGTTACTAGAGGTTGTACAAGACTCCAGAAAATGACTCAAAGGGACTTTCTTAGAATGTTCGAAAGAATTCTCAAAACTTAACTCTTAACTCTACCTTGAATTTGAATTATGAATTCAAGGTTATGATCATTTTAGGAATGATTTCTAGGTGTTTAGAAGTAGTTTAGAGTGTTAAGAATCAAAGGGGAGTAAAGGTACCCTTTGAAAGAACTCAAACGGACGAAATGATGAAGAACGGGTTGGGGAAGGCGACCCCTGGCGCTCTGAATGGCATGGGGCGCTAGCCCCTAAACTTTAGAGGAATGTTTGGGGAACTCTGGCTGGCGTGGGGAACCAGGCCCCAACCCAGAAAACGCCGACGACTTTCTTTGCTCGTTTTCTCACCCTATTTTGCCTAGATTCTAACGGTTTCTTTCCCAATCACTTGTATTCGATTACTTAACATAATTACACTCTAATGTACTCAAAACAACACTCAAATCACTAAATTTCATCTCAAGAAATCATCAAAACCCCAACACAACAAGATTTAGAATGAACTTCAAGAACACCTATGAAGAACTCTAATCTTTCAACTTCAAGAATGAAATTTCGCTGAAAATAATATGATTGGCGTGTGGGTGAAAAAACCCAACACTATGGAAGCTTACATACCTCTTAAGGATTAAACCCATGGCTAAAATCCGCAACAAAACGCAAGACTCTCGACGAACGCTTTGATCATCTCCTCTTTTCTCTTTTTTTCTCTTCATAAACTCTCAACTAAAACCCTAGGCTAATTTTAGGATTATAAAACTGAACCCAATAGGATTAGAACCTTAAAACCTTACTAAAAATGAATTAAATCTGATTTGGTCAGGAAAAGACCAAAATACCCCTTACTATTTTCGGCTAACTTTCCGTAATTAGACAGCCTAACTTCAAAAGTCCATATATCACTCATCCGACCTCGAAACTTAGCAAACTCAGCTGCGTTGGAAAAATAATTCAATGTTCTTTCCTACAGTATCTTGTAGAACATCTAAATCATCATGTGATAGCAGTTACGATCATTTCAAGTTGACCCAAACCTCAGAACTTAAGCATAACTTGCAAAATTTCAGATTTTGCTATTTTCAATTTAATTCTTTTTCAAACTCAAGGTGCTACATCTAGTGAACTTAACACTTCGTAAATTTTAATTTCTCGGTAAAATCATACTCACAAAGAAGGATGGTTCAAGTCATAGCTCAAAAAAATTTGGGGGTGTTACAATATCTCTCTCTTGGGATCATTCATCCTCGAATGACGATTGAACTGGGTATGGAACGGGTTACTCTTACTAAGGTCTGAGGCTAATTGTACGCTCTCACTATATTCAAGCTTAATCCAAATCCTTAGGTTCAGGTTCTATACCTCTCTATAGGGAATCTCATCCCAAGACCATTACTCCTTACAACCACATTCAAGCTTAGTACTCTAGCAACTCCATGGACTCCTACTAACAAACTCTTTTAGAGCCAACTAAGGGCTCTCATTTAAATATTTCTCATAGTAAAACCTCAATCTAATCTTCCTTCTTATTTACAACCTTAGATGGAACTATCACACCATCATCATCATGATAGGATCATTAACCTTCTCTTTCTAGCATCACTTCATTACTGAAAAGACCTCTGAAAAGATATCTCTCATACTCTTTGGAACTTATTACTATCTTATCCTCGAACACTTGACTTGATTTCTCATCTCGACATCTCCCCCTTAGGTCTAAAGCTAACCCTTGAAAACTATGGACATATTCCATCATCTGTAAATGGTCTACCTCTTCTTTTAATCTAACACTAGGGAGAAGTTTATCTCATGCCTACCAAACTCTTTATAAGCAGTACTAAGAACTCTTTTTAAGGTGTTTCCCTTAACCTCTTCTGCTTACATACCCTCTCGGTATACCTCTTAACGCTCTGATTACTCTTGTGACTTAGCCACACTTCACTGCCCTTATCTAAAGGTTAGGGTCTCCCACTTGTACCACTAATATTTATTCCAGATAACATCTCAATTCCTCAAGTCTTCTAGATCAAACCTCAAGACTAAAATCAGCACCCTCATGTTGCCATTCTTTTGATCATGACACTCATCTCAAATTCAAGCTTAATGTTTATTACTAAACCTGAATATCAATACGATTGCTCGCCTACTATACAATACCTCATTACTTAATCAGTTCTATAACCTTCTATACATCATGACCCTCTCAAACATATCATAACCCTAGTTTATATCTATCATTTCATGAATATTAGGTGCTTCTATTCAACACATACACTTGGTCATTACCTACACAATGACACTTCATCGCAAACTCCTTTCTAGCTAAAACACACTCTATCTTCTATGGTGCAATCTTCACAACTCATCACTTCTTAGTCTACCCATAAGGGAAAACTCTTCATGAATAACTTACTGGTTGCATGACTATAGTAATATAGCTCTTCAAAACACTATCTCCCTTTCTTAAATCACTAAACCTCTGCATACTTTCCTCTAACTCTGGGCTATTTCACTACTACTGCTCATGATCTCGTAACTCATGCTACCTTTTCAGGTGAAAATCTTACCCAGGCTCTAAACATACTTCTTAAAAAGGATCTCAGCTGAAACAAGGCTTAGGGAAAAGAGTACCACTCACTCTCAGCTCAAACACACGATCCATATAATATGAGTTTATTTCTATGAAACTGAACACTTACTAACTTATGGGCTTCTCTCAAGCTCTTCTGGAGTCTCATGACTTCCTCAAGATTTTTGCTACGAACAACTCATCGACAAAGGACTGACTTTTCTATTCAACCACCTCTAATATGATGGGTAGTTGAATGAATCTGAGGAATGCACAACTATGAATAAATCTCTATGACATAGCTCTATTGCACGATTAAGAATATGAAAGAAGGGGAACTTTTCTTAAATGTCTATAGTCCTTCATTTATAGAAATGGGGTCCTCACAACCATAAATAAGATCCTACTTGACACGGCTTCATAGACACCCTAGGACACTTCAACTCTATGCTCTGATACCAAGTTTTTCACGACCCGAGCATACACCCTGGACGTGGTCGGCACTCGAGAACCACTGTTGGTCCCCAAGTGAACCCTCATCTTGGCTGACTACAAGCGGAAGACTAACTCAAGCATACAAAATCTTAAAAACTATATAAAAATTCATGAAACTGAAATACAAAACTTTAACTCAAATGAAAAACTCTGAATATAAAAATAATATTCAACTCGCCATAAAATAGGCAACTTAAGACTTTAAACATTTAACAAATAAATGATACAGACTTCTCAACTATATCGACTATCTATGAAGCCTCTAACTGTTAAAGATGGAAGTCGGGACAAGAACCACGACATCCTGACTAAACTGTAAAGTAATGAAATCCTCCGGAAACAAGGAGACTCACCTTAGCTAACTCAAACATCCGGATGTATCAACGAAGCTCCTGTTGATGACCCTGAATACCCATGTCTACATCATGAGACGATGCAGGCCAAATGGCTCAGTACGTGGAATGCACGAGCATGTAAGTGGAATTCTAAAGCATAAACATAAGCTTGAACTTTGATAAAAAGGAAACATACTAACCTCTTCTCAACTCACTCAACTCAAAGAAACATGGCTCAACTCAATGATAAGATATTCAACTCAGAGGTATACTCAAGGATACTCAAAACTACTCAAACTTACTCAACTCATAAGTACTTAAGTATAAGATACTTAACTCGAAATACTCTAGGATAATGCAACAGTAAAAGATGCAATATATATGAAAAGCTGTGAGAATGTAGCTAGCAACTCAATGTATTGAAAAATACAATAAAACTCAGTATGTATATAAAAATACAATATAACTCTGTGGGAGATTCTCTAACCGACAACCACCACTATGAGTCTAAGTGGTGATACAACGTTTTACCTCACGCTGCCAAGGACCGTCCTATACCTTGCCGAGGGTATAGAACCTAAATCTCTAATTGGATCCACTAGTCTATGCTAAAAGAATCTTAAGGATTCATCTAAAAAGTATGATCCTTTACTACTCATGATGGCTACATGGTTTATGGAGACTTGAGTTATTTGACCTCGCATCCCCATATCGGTGCTCAATACTACTCCCAAAATATACTTAGCTAATATTTTTGTAAAAACAAAACTCCTTCTTTGGTTTGACATAATTACTCAAAATTTAGCTTAAAATCCCTCTTGGAAATCATAGTTTCCTCTTTACTAAAAATTAGCTCAAAGGCTCATTTGAAATCTCAATTTCCTTTCTTATTTAAATGTGAAAACATTTACTCTTTGGGAATGCATAGTCCCGATATACTCTTATGAAGAAATGAACTCAAATCTTTACTCTTTACTCTTTACTATTTACTCTTTGCTTAACTCAAAACTTAAGACTTAAAACAAAGTTAAAACGTTTGTAAAAGACTTCTTAAAATATGGTTCATGCCGAATTATGGGCGTGAATGACTCAATGCAAGGTTTTCAATAACCATAGATAGTACTCAATACTTGTAACTAAAGAAATTCAATGAGACTACTCACTTCAAGAATGCTCAACTCAGAGGGTTCATGCGGAATTATGAACATGAACTACTCAACTCAAGGACTCAAAGATACTTTTCATCTCAAGACTGCTCGACTGATAGGGTTCATGCAAAATTATGGACATGAATAACCCAACTCAAGGACTTCACGGGTAACATGTAATAGTCCCATGATAGGAATATATTCTCAAATGGGTTAGAAACTCAATACTTAAGTCTTAGGACATGAAGATATTAGTACTCTCATAGATACTCAACTTATGGAGTTCATGCGATAGGAATATATTCTCAAATGGGTTAGAAACTCAATACTTAAGACTTTAGACATGAAAATATTACTCCTCTCATAGATACTCAACTTTTGGAGTTCATGCGGAATTTATGGGCATGAACGACTTGACTAGTAGGTCTACATAACATTATGGAACTCATTTATACAACTCTTCTCATTCTCATACTTACTTTCCCAAAATTTAACTCAAATCGATTATGGATCTCCAAGGATTCATAATTGAACTCAAAACTTTCTTGAACTCTACACTTAACTCTCTCTTGAATGTGAATTATGAATTCAAGAGTTATGGTTCATGCTATGAAAGATCTCATGATGACAAAATAGACTCATGAATACATTCTCCTCACTCTCATGCTCACTTACTCGAGTCTTGAAACAAGTTACTAGAAGTTGTACAAGACTCCACAAAATGACTCAATGGGACTTTCTTAGAATGTTCGAAAGAATTCTCAAAACTTAACTCTTAACTCTACCTTGAATTTGAATTATGAATTCAAGGTTATGATCATGTTAGGAATGGTTACTAGGTGTTTAGACATAGTTTAGAGTGCTTAGAATCAAAGGGGAGTAAAGGTACCCTTTGAAAGAACTCAAACGGACGAAACGATGAAGAACGGGTGGGGACAGGTGACCCTGGCGCTCTGAGTGGCGTGGGGCGCCAGCCCCTAAACTTAAGAGGAGTGTTTGGGGCACTCTGGCTGGTGTGGGGCACCAGGCCCCAACCCAGAAAACGCCGACGACTTTCTTTTCTCGTTTTCTTACCCTTTTTCGCCTAGATTCGAACGGTTTCTTCCCCAATCACATGGATTCGATTACTTAACATAATTACACCTCTATTCTACTCAAAACAACACTCAAATCACTAAATTTCATCTCAATAAGTCATCAAAACCCCAATACAACAATATTTATAATAAACTTCAAGAACACCTATCAAGAACTCATCAAGAATTCTAATCTTTCAACTTCAAGAATGAAATTTCGTTGAAAATAATATGATTTCCATGTGGGTGAGCAAACCCAACACTATGGAAACCTACATACCTCTTAGGGATTAAACCCATGGCGAAAATCCGCAACAATACGTAAGACTCTCGACGAACGCTTTGATCATCTCCTCTTTTCTCCTCTTTTCTCTTCTTTTCTCTTCGTGAACTCTCAACTAAAACCCTAGGCTTATTTTAGGATTATAAAACTGAACCTAATAGGATTATACCCTTAAAAGCTTACTAAAAATGAATTGAATCTGATTTGGTAAGGAAAAGACCAAAATGCCCCTTACTATTTTCGGCTAACTTTCCTTAACTGCACAGCCTAACTTCAAAAGGTCATATCTCACTCATCAGACCTCGAAATTTAGCAAACACGGCAGCGTTGGAAATGTAATTCAAAGGTATTTCCTACGGTATCTTGTAGCACATCTAACTCATCCTGTGCTAGGAGTTATGATCATGTCAAGTTGACCCAAAACTCATTACTTAAGCATAACTTGCAAAATTTCAGATTTTGCTATTTCCAATTTAGTTCTTTTTTGAACTCAAGGTTCTACATCTAGTGAACTTAACACTTAAGAAATTTTAATTTCTCGGTAAAATCCTACTCACAATGAAGGATGGTTCAAGTCTTAGCTCAAAAAAAATTTGGGGTGTTACATTCCCCCCTTCCATTCTAAAGTAGGCTCATTAGGAAATTTAAACTTGACCACCCGGGTTCTACAATCAATGGACGCAAAACAAACATGCAACCAATCCATCCCCAAGATGACATCAAAGTCCAACGTGTCTAATTCTACTAAATCAACCAATGTGACTTTATGAGACAAGGAAATATGACAACTCCTATATACTTTTCTAGCTACAACTGGGTCACCAACCGGGGTAGAAACCAAAAAAGGCTCTATTAGGATTTTGGGGAGTTCATCAAATTTCATAGCCACAAAAGGTGTAACAAATGATAAAGTTGCACCGGTGTCTAATAATGCATAAACATCAATTTAATAGAATTGTAACATACCCGTTACCACATCCGGGGAGCTCTCTTGGTCACCTCGTGATTGAAGAACATAGAAGCGATTATTCTTAGGAGCATCGGAATTTAAGCCACTAGGAGGAGTTTGCTTATCATCCCTCCCTTTGGCCATACGGGTTGGAAAATCTTTCAATTGATGCCCACTTTTTCCACATCCATAGCACACACCCATACCGGCAAGAAATTTTCCACCATGCTTGTTACCACACTTGGCACAAGTAGGCATCTCTATAGAAGATCCATCCCTATTTCCTCCTTGAGGGTAGGGGTTAGAAACCCTATCTTTGTTGGTCTTTGGAGTACTATAGGAGCTTTTGTTGGAAAACCTCTTCTAAACCTTGGTCCACCCTGACCCTCAAACTTACCCTTAGAAGAATTACCATCATCGGTCCTTGCCCTCTTTACCTCTCTATTCTTCTTCCTAAGACATTTCTCCTCAACTTGTTGAGCATACACCATGAGACGTGAGATGTCCATATTATCATGGAACATTGCCGCACGACATTCTTCTTCAATGGAATCGGACACACCCTTCACAAATTGACTCATTTCATCCCTAGGATTAGACACCAAAAATGGGGACATATTTGGACAACTTAGTGAATTTCAAGGAGTATTCTTGGACACTCATACCTCCTTGGTGAAGGTTGATGAATTCCTCAACTTTGGCCTCCCTCTTCTCACGGAGAAAGAACCTATCAAGGAATGTTTTCTTGAATACTTCCCAACTTATGGGACCCGCTCTTATAGCCCTATTCTCCTTAAATTGAATATACCATACTTGGGCCACATCCTTCAATTGATATGCGGCTAGTTCGGCTTTAATAATATAAGTCACCCCCATAGCATCCACTATCTTGTAGACCTCTTCCACAAACTCTTGTGGGTCTTCATTCACTTTAGAACCAAAGAACATAGTAGGGTTCATTCTAGTAAATTCTCTCAACCTTGAGTCCATGGTGCTCACATTAGGGTTTCCCCGGGGTCCCACATCTCATTTGGCTTGGACCATTATAGCTTGGGCTTGAATGGTCACGGCTTGAGTTGGAGTTGTCATAAGTTGAGTCAATGTTTGGACAGCCGCCCTTATATCCACATTAGTCATAGCCTCTTCTTCATTAGGAAATTAAGGGTCTTGAGGATCTTGGGGAGGAACTCTCTCATTCACAGTCTCCTCTTCCGCCCTCCTTTAATCTTTCTTTAGTCGTATAGTATTCTAGATTCATTAAACTTTAAAAGTTATTTCCTCTCATATGAAAACTTTATATTTTATATAGAATAAACAATAATTTTTTTAAAAAATAACTATAACCTATTATTGCTTCAAAAATGAGGGCTACTGTTATTTTTAGGCTTGTTGAGCTGATAATAAATTAGTCATTCAAAATATGTTATCTTTTTTCAGTATACAAATTAGTCTTAATAAGTTGTAAAACTTCAAATATGTTCAAATGGCTATTAAAGCCAAATATTAAAGAATAAAATTGCCCCCTTCTTGTTTGAGCAACGAACTCATCATAATCCCTTCTGTCTTTTTTTTCTTGGCAACATATTAAAGACATCATAGTCCCTTTGTTTTTGTAACAAACACATCATAATACTTATTTACTTTGGAAACAAACACATCATAATCCTTATTTACTTTGGAAATAAACTTATTATAATCCTTGAAATTGATTAAATGTGTCAACATCTTTATCCACCGTTGATTTGCTCTTTCTTCCAACGGCGTACAAGTTCAATCCTTGTGATTGTCTTCTCATTGGCTGGGTTATAACTCTTGTGGGCTATAAATACCAAATCCAGATTGCTTTAGGGATTCACATACACACAACAGTTCAATTCTTCCGTTTCATTTGTCTCTTGTTTCTATAGATCAAAAAGCAAAACCTTTTTTTTAGTAGTGAAAAAAATCAATGGCCGGTAAAGGGAAAAATCTTGGTTCAAATGTTAAAAGAAGATCTTGTAGAAGCAAAGCTGGCCTCCAATTTCCATTGGCTCGTATTTCCCGATTCCTCAAAGTCGGGAATTATGCCAAACGTGTTGGAGCCGAAGCACTGGTATTCCTTGTTGTTTTGCTTGAGTACCTTGCAACTGAGGTGAATTTCTCAAGTTTCTTCTCTCTATTTTTTTTTGATATGTCAAATTTCTAGGGTTTGTGATTACTAAATTTTGCATAAATGTGATTGTTTGTAGGTGCTTGAATTTGCTGGAATTGCAGCGAGGAATGACAAAAAGACTCGAATCACTCCAAGGCATATTAAGTTAGCTATTAGGTTTGATAAGGAATTGTATCAATTTCTTAGAGATGTGACCATTCCGAATGGTGGTGTTATTCCAAAAATTCACAACATTTTGCTGCCTAACAACAAGAGTAACACTTTAAAAGCTGTTGTTGTTGCTGCTCAGGAGGAGGAGGATTAGACTGATCATTCCATCTCTACCATCACGATGTTTGCTTTTATTAATCTCTTTGTATTCATATAAAATTTTATAATTCTATAGTATAAAACCTTTGATTTCCATTCTGCAAGTTTAATGATATCTGATATTTATGTAGCTTAGAATAAAAGATTGATCATTCCATCTCTAGCATCACGATGTTTGCTTTTATTAATCTCTTTGTATTCATATAAAATTTTATAATTCTATAGTATAAAACCTTTGATTTCCATTCTGCAAGTTTAATGATATCTGATATTTATGTAGCTTAGAATAAAAACTCAACATACTTGGATATTAGTATTACCTATTATTTAATTTTCTTCAGTTATCATATTATTTATTAGTTCTACTGTTATTTATTCTGATATGTTCATTTCCTGATGTGTATAATAGTTTCAATTTTTTCCTCTCAAGTGCTCTTAGAATGCTTTATTAACTATTTCCCAAATTTGAAATACAATATCAATTTATTTTGAAACTTCATGATCAAATACTTGTAGTGAGTAGATTTAAAGTAATGTAAATAAAAGTTTTTCTATAATTATAAGAGATGATATATTTTTAATATGATTATGAATTCATGTCTATCGTTATTCCTGTATTGACTTGTATTTTATGTTCTTGATAGCATGTCAGTGTTTGGAGACCCTATGGAAGGGAAAAGTTCTGGAGTAGAGGTTCGGGTGCAGTTTTCGCCTCGAAGTAGGTTATGGTTTAACACCTTTTAGACTTGTCTTGGATAATTGATGTATATATTGAGTTTTTTCTATCATTAGGTAAACTTTAGGATTAGTTCGTAGGTTTGTATGATCCTTAGACTCTTTATGGCCAGTTTTGGTTACATAGCTTAGGTTTTAGCCGGAAAACTATAGTCTAGGTTGATCATTGATCTTGGTGTCGTTTAGTATCCTTAGAAATACTTGTAGGTGGCATGAAACTTAGGTTTCCGCGTGTTTCTTTGTTTATGAATGATTGTGTGCTTGTTGTTATATTTTGAGCCTTTAAGTTCTTTAATGTTATTTATTGTTGGGCCGAAGGTTGTGAGCTTGGACTAGTTGGAGTTCCAGGTTAGTACATTTGTGTTGCGTCGGTTTTTACCCTAATGATTGTTTGATGTGTTGATTTTGATTGGGTGGATGATATCTTGGTATGATATCATGCATTTGGTACTCGCATTTGATTTGTTTATTCTTGAAAAACCTTGGGACTTTTATATTTGAGGAATGGGAATGTTTTCACTAAGTTTTCCCCAAATGTTGAGTTGTGAAGGGGAGGTTCACTGGTTAAATTAAGAGAAGAGTTTATATGGGAAAATACAACTTTTTTCAGAGTTTTAATGACATAAAACGATAAAATACTTGGTTTATGAATTTGTATGCATATTGGGCCACTTTTACACTGATAAGCTTGATGTATCATTTTGGGAAGACTGTCGATTGATATACGAGTAATATTTCACTACATTGCACTTGTTGATGAGTCTAAGGTATCATTCTGGGTGGCTCAAGGATTCTTCCATGCTTCTACTTTCTTGTATTCATCACTTGCATTGCATCATCCTATTTGTGTGAGTTGTTGTATGTATGTTACGACTGTCTTGTACTTAAGTGTTTCCTTCTCACTATGTTGTGTTGTTTTCCCTCTTTTCTCAATAGTTAGTTATTGTAACTTAGAACATTTCCATTGTAATGTTTAGAACTGTCATGCTTCTATATATATATTTGATCTTTCTTAGCTTGGTTGACCTATGTTACCTACTGAGTACCCATTATTTTGGTACTCATACTAGATTTCTGTGACTTTTTCTGATGCAGCTCTCAGTAAGAGCCATTCTCAAAGAGCGGTCGATCTCCCGTGATCGTCATAGATTCAAATTGTGGTGAGCTCTTCGTGTCCGGAGGCTTGCTATTTTTCCTTCTTTTGTACCTGTCTATATTTTTGTATTTTTAGTTAGACAGACTTGTAAATACAACCTTTCTATATGTAGATGCTCATGTACTAGTGACACTAGGTCCGGAGATTGATTATTGTGTTTAGTTTGTGTTTCTTGGCCCCTTCGGCCCTGTTTTCTATATTGTTTATCATATTTACAATTCTATACTATGTCCCTGTTCTGTATATTTATTTATGCTTCTGTTCCTTCTTTTTAAAAGTAATTTTTGTCTTCCGCTTTTATCTTGTTAGGGTTTTGGCTTGCCTACGTGAGGGCTTATAATGCGCACCATCATGACTTGATTTTGAGTCGTGACATAGAGTTATTGATGAGTATTAATTATCCAACTTATTTATTTCACATATTATCAAACACGAGTTTTCTTCAATATATATTGACATGTGTTGCATTTAATATTTCTTTGTGAAAGTAAAGTTTCGAAATCTTTCTTGTCTAGTTCTTGTTTTTCTGTGGACAATTAGATATAAAATGGTCAAATTTTAAAAAAAAAATATTTAATTCCAAGTTAAAAACAATATTAAAAACTTGGAAATTGTATCCAACATGAATAAAAAAATAGAGTTATTTTCAATTTTTGTGAGTGATTTATAGTGAAAATGATTAAAAATATGATCAAACATGCACTTCATTTTTTTTTCCATCCTCACGATACCTAGCTAATAGGCAATAACATAACGTTAGAAAACAAAGCAAACCTTAATAACTAGACCCTTCCTTAAAACTTGTTGGTACTTTATTTTTTGACACTTGAACTATTGTGTGTTCCAATTGAACACCATGAACACATGAAATATATATTAGACACTTGCAATTTAAATTATGATTTCTAGTGTACATTTTCATTGCTCAATCCATAGAAATAAGAAGGGCCGCTCAAACATTGACCTAAAGCCAAATTCAAATGGAAGCCTTAAATTTTATTTTATGTTTTAATGAAAAAAAATTATAGTCAATTCTTTTAATCTTTCTTGAGTCGTATAGGATTCTAGATTCGTTAAACTTCAAAAATCATTTCCTCTCATATGAAAACTTTATATTTTATATAGACAATACACAATATTTTTTTAAAAAAATAACTATAACCTATTATTGCTTTAAAATGAGGGCTACATTTAGTTTTAGGCTTGTTGAGCTGATAATAAATTAGTCATTTAAAATATGTTTTCGCCTTTCATTATACAAATTAGTCTTAATAAGTTGTAAAACTTCAAATATGTTCAAATGGCTATTAAAGCCAAATATTAAAGAATAAAATTGTCCCCTTCTTGTTTGAGCAACACACTCATCATAATCCCTTCTGTCTTTTTCTTTTTTGGCAACATATTAAAGACATCATAGTCCCTTTTTTTTTGGTAACAAACACATCATAATGCTTATTTACTTTGGAAACAAACACATCATAATCCTCTATTTTTGGAAATAAACTTATTATAATCCTTGAAATTGATTAAAATGTGTCAACATCTTTATCCACCGTTGATTTGCTCTTTCATCCAACGGCGTACAAGTTCAATTCTCGTGATTGTCTTCTCATTGGCTGGATTATAACTCCTGTGGGCTATAAATACCAAAGCCAGATTGCTTTAGGAATTCACATACACACACAATAGTTTAACTCTTCCGCTTCATTTGTCTCTTGTTTCTACAGATCAAAAAGCAAAACTTTTTTTTGTAGTGAAAAAGATCAATGGTCGGTAAAGGGAAAAATCTTGGTTCAAATGCTAAAAGAAGATCTCATAGCAGCAAAGATGGCCTCCAATTTCTAGTGGCTCATATTGCTCGATTCCTCAAAGTCGGGAAGTATGCCAAACGTGTTGGTGTCGGAGCACCGGTACTCCTTGCTGTTGTGCTTGAGTACCTTGCAGCTGAGGTGAATTTCTCAAGTTCCTTCTCTTTCTCTTTTTTTGATATGTCAAATTTCTAGAGTTTGTGATTACTAAATTTTACATATATGTGATTATTTGTAGGTTCTTGAATTGGCTGGAATTGCAGCGAGGAATGACAAAAAGACTTGGATCATTCCAAGGCACATTCAGCTAGCTATTAGGTTTGATAAAGAGCTCAATCAATTTCTTAGAGATCTGACCATTCCGAATGGGGGTGTTATTCAAAGAATTCACAACATTTTTCTGCCTAACAACAAGAGTAACACATCAAAGGTTGTTGTTGTTGCTATTGCTCAGGAGGAGGAGGATTAGACTGATCATTCCATTGCTAGCATCACGATGTTTGCTTTTATTAATTTCCTCATATTCATAGAAAATTTTATAATTCTATAGTATAAAACCTTTGATTTCCTTTTTGCAAGTTTAATGACATATGATATTTATGTGGCTTTGTAATAACCCTTCTGGTCATTTCTGTGTTTTGCCTTCGGTGTTTCGTTAAGAGCGTTCTTGTAGCGACCCAAAGTCATATATCACTTGTTGGGACTGACAGTTCGGTCACTTGGTCATTCGTTTGACTTTTGTGCGAGTTTTAGAGTTTTTGGAGCTTATGACGATTCCATCAGCTCCAGAAGTGTCATTTTAGGCTAGTAGCATGGTCGGCATGACTCCCGAGGTTTTCAGTGTGAGTCGGTGTGATTAGGCGTTTTAACTTTAAGTTGCCTAAGTTTGACTTTAGTCAACATTCTGAGTAAACATGCTCGGATTAGAATTCCGTCAGCGTGGTTAGCTCCGAAATGTCGAGTTTGGTCTAGGTTGACCCTAATTTTGTGTCCCGAGGTTTATGATATTTTTCCGAGCCCTTTTGTGATTTTTGACTTAAAATGGCATTTGAGTGTGGGACCCACTTATTGTCAAGATGACCACTTATGGAAATTTCGACTGCGGCATTGAGTCTGGAATATTGAATTTGGTATGGTTGTATATTTCGTTTGCGTGCACGAAGTTCCGAACGAGTTCGAAGCACCCAATCGTTGTTTTAAGTTTTGGAAAGAAATTGCAGAAAAATCTGCTATATATGCAAAAAATATAAGCAACCCTTTCCAAACTTAAAACACTCATAACTCTCTCATCTCTCAACCGAATTAGGCGATTCGAAGTGCGAGAGCTTCGTATTTTCAGTGACTTCACTGTAGAGTGTTCGGATGTTGTTGGGTGCAGGTCATTCGAGGTAAATTTGGTTATAAACCTGACTGTTAGGCCCTTTTTCGAGCTTTTATTTTTGGCATCCTTGTTTTTGGTCATATCTCACTCATTTTAGCTCGGCTTTGGGTGATTCGAAGCCTCACGTGTTGGAAATTATCGTGGGTTTGTCGTAGAGTGTTCAAAGAGTGCTGGGAACCTTTCGATTCTCATAACTTTCGAGTTTAGACCGCTGCATGTTTTCTTTTAAGTTAATTAAAATGTGATTTTTCCTTGCATGTTGAGTTTTGCTGCGTTTTGAGCCACGAATTGTGTTCCATTTTGGAACACAAGTTCGGGGTACTGTTTTGGGTGTTTTGACGGATTCAAATCCGAACAGTTCGGTGCGGGTCCCACGATTCCCATTTTGACTCCAAATTTGACCCATCTCCGTTTGTTGTAATTTTCGTATCTAAACGACCGTACTAACGTTGTGATCCTATATTTGATAGAGTGGCAGCGTTAAAGGGTCGATCGGGAAGGAAAAGCTTCGACAAATTGATTTGGAGCGCGCGGAGTTGGCCTTAAGGTAGGCTACGGTTTCTCTTCTTTTAGATTGAGCTTAATTGTGTAAAATCATGTTGATTGGAGTAAATTGGGGGTGGGTACCAGTTTCCTACTTTACTTTGATTAGATACCTTATGTTAGGATCGATTGGCCATATTTCGGGTGTAGTATCATGTCAACCGGTTTAGTAGAGTTGAATGCTTATGTGCTAAATGATATTGTATGTGTGTATGCTATGTGTTGTATGCCTTGTTTATCCTTAACCGTAAGCATGATGTCCTTAGTCTAGGTTAGGCTAGCATTGCCTTAGACCTATGACCCGTGTGGGCTGGATAGCCTTGACTTTCTGCCGACGTCGTTCGGATGACTTAGCTCCTTGTAGACTGGAGTAACAGACTTGAGTCTGATAATATGAGCCTTAGATTAGGCGTTATCGCTGCTTGCTGCACTTCTGTATCTTCTCCCTCTAGTCCCAACCGTTCTCGAAGGTTTGGTGCATCACTAAAGCTGTGGGATTGAGATAGTATAGGCTTGGAGCCTTTTCTGTGATTTCTTAGAGTGGACGGCGTTCCATGGTGGCTGTTGTTGGATTGGATTCTATTAGAGATACAATCACCCACGGGGTCGTTCTTTCTAGCCGGGCTGGGAGCGTATCGTTGGCTAGGTGGACTCGGTGATATCGGCGATCGCCCTCGGGCCTCTCTTTCTAGTTGGGCTGGTAGTGTGCTGCTGGCTGGGTGTCCCCGGTTCGCTCTTTCTAGATGGGCTGGGAGTGCACTGCTGGCTTGGTGGAGTCTAATGGATTATCTTGTTTACTTTGGGCTTGGAGCCCGGTTTTCTTTTTTCTCATTAGACTCAGTTTTTCTGTGCACCTGTCGGGCTTATGGGGGTCCGTTCAGGTTTTATTTAAACTTGCGCACGAGTGTACCTTCTGGGCTTATGGTGGCCCAGTTAGATTTAGTTTAGTTGTACTTAGTTTATTTTTGGTATCCTCGTGTGCTTTCTTTTCATTTCCTCTTTCACCTTTCTGTGTCTAGATTCTATCCTTTATTATTGTTTTTACGCTTTCTGCTCAGTCGGCCTGTGATGCCTACTGAGTACCTGTTGTTTTCGTACTCATGTTACCATCTGCATCTACTTCGTGATGCAGGTCACAGTACCAGTTACCAGCGGTGATTCGTTCCAGCTTTCTTTTGCAGCTGTAATTCGGAGACAAGGGCGAGCACTTGGCGTTTTGGGTTTGTCTTGTCTCCTTCTTTTGTTTTAGCTAGTCTTATTGCCTTTGAGACACGCTTTGTTGTGGTCCACTTTTGGGACTTGGACTCTTTATTAGATAGCTCTGTACTAGTGACTTCCAAGTTTTGGGAGTGATTTCTGTATATATTTATTTTGGTTTGCTTCCGCATTGTTGTCCTTGCTTAGATTATTATTTTCGCTAGTTTCTACCCTTTCAATCATTGCTTGATGTTCTAGGTTACAGGTTGGCTTACCTAGTGGTAGGGCATAGTAGGTGCCATCAAGATTCGAGAAATTGGGTCGTGACAAGTTGGTTTCAGAGCCCCAGATTCATCGGTCTCACTTGTACAGAGCTAACGTCTAGTAGAATCCTGTAGATCGGTGCGGAGATGTTCGTAACTTATATTCGGGAGGCTACAGGATGTCTTTAGAAAGATTTCCTCTTTTGTTTCACTTTCGTGCAGCGTGTGTCTTATTGGTTCCTTGAAATCTCACTTGTTTCACTCTTTCGCAGGATGGCTCACTCGCGAGGTGGCGCGGCCAGGGGTGATGCACCCGGGCCTGCAGATAGACCCCCAGCTTGGGGTAGACGCCGACCCCGAGGTCGAGATAGGGCCGCAGCACCAGCCCAGGAGAGAGAAGAGGATCCAGAGTCATTAACGTACCCTCCAGCACCTCGTATACCAGATCAGCCGGTGGGCCCGGGTCCAGCACACCCGCCACCCGGACCAGTTTTGACTCCAGATCTCCAGGTAGCTATTTCTCATCTCTTGGGTGTGCTTGGGGTATGCAGCAGCTACCCGCCCTAGCTACACCACCACTAGTACCGCAGTATCAGCCAACAGTGAGGGCACCTTAGGTCCAGGTACCACCTGAGGGAGTACAGCCCTTGGCAGCGGACATATCTAATGCCGCTTGAGGACCAGAAGATGCTTGGTGTGTTTCTCAGGTTAACACCACCGAGGTTTTCTGGGGCTGTGGATGAGGATACCTACGAGTTTCTTACTACATGCCGTGAGAAGCTTCGCACTTTGGGTCTAGTGGAGTCTAGAGGGGTCGACTTCATTGCTTACCAGCTAGATGGGCCAGCCAGGCAGTGGTGGCGCACATTCATTCAGACCTGACCAGTTAGATCTCCACCGGTATCATTGGATGAGTTTTCTGAGGCCCTCTTGGCCAAGTTTATCCCTCATAGCGTCAGAGACCGCCTCAGGGATTAGTTCTGCAGGTTGGAGTAGGGTTCCATGTCGGTGGCAGAGTACGAGACTAGGTTCCACGAGCTCTCCCGTCATGCAGAGTTTATAATACCACAGAGGAGGAAAGAGTTAGGTGATTTGTTCTTGGGTTGAGATTACAGCTTCGACTTGAGACCCAGTCCTTAGTTCTGCGGTCGATCTTTTAGACGTAGTTGACCATGCCAGTACTATGGAGCATCTTCGTCGCGAGGCCAAAAGGGGTAGCGAGAAGAAGGCTAGGCATGAGAGTAGCTACAGTGACTCCCGCCCCAAGTCTAGGGATTAATATGACAGGACCGGACGACAGTTTCGACAGGGTCAGTCTTGCCGGCCTACCCAGACCTCTCTTCAAGCATCAGATGGTGGTTGAAGCGAGGCCAGTTCGAGTCTGGGCCGTGCGGTGTTTCAGTCGGGTTCTTCTGGCCATGGTGGTCGTTCTTCTAGGAGTCGTCCTCGACAGGGTTGCTCTAAGTGTGGTGAGATGGGTAATTGGGCCAGGGACTACCCTCAGCATAGTCGAATTGCTCCCACTCCTTAGGCAGCTCTCCCATCTTTACTAGTACCTCCAGCTAGAGGCCGTGTTCAGGGTCAGGACCGTAGAGGTGGTCATCAGGGTATACAGGGTGGTCCCCGAGGAGGCAGGTCAGGTGGTAGGTTTGATGGTTAGGATAGAGGCAGACATAGCCATTTTTATGCAGCTCCAGCGAGGGCGGAAGCTGAGGCATTAGACGATGTGATCACAGGTACGATTATTTTATGTCAACAACCCGCGTTGGCTTTATTTGATCCAGGCTCTACTTTTTCATATGTTTTTGTTTACTATGCCTCTTGCTTGAGTATGATATATGAGCCTCTGGTAGCGCCGTTGCGTGTGTCGACCCCCGTGGGTGAGTCTTTAGTAATGGATCAGGTATTTTGATCTTGCTTAGTTACTATCCAGGGGCGTGACACCCGGGCTGACTTTATATTGCTTGACATGGTTGATTTCGATATGATTCTGGGCATGGACTAGTTATCTCCTTATCGCGCTGTTTTAGATTGCTTCTCTAAGACCGTTACCTTAGCCATTCCTGGTATTCCTCCGGTGGTGTGGCAGGGATCTCGTGGTAGCACACTAGTTAGGGTTATCGCTTTTATTCGGGCTAGGAGGCTAGTGGCTAGTGGCTAGCGGATGCTTATCATATTTGGCCTTTGTGCGTGATATGAGTAGGGAGGTCCCTACGGTTGAGTCAGTTCCTGTTGTTCGTGACTTCTTATATGTGTTTCCTATCGACCTACCTGGCCTACTCCTAGAGCGTGATATTGATTTTCCGATTGAGTTTGAGCCGGATACTCGACCTATTTCTATTCCGCCATATAGTATGGCTCCTGCAGTGCTCAAGGAGCTCAGTGTTCAGCTTCAGGATCTCTTGGGTAAGGGATTTATCAGACCTAGTGTATCACCTTGGGGAGCTCCCGTTCTTTTTGTTAAGAAGAAGGACGGTACGATGCGCAGGTGCATTGACTATAGGCAGTTGAATAAGGTGATAGTGAAGAATTGATATCCTCTACCTAGGATTGATGACCTATTTGACCAGCTACAGGGAGCTTCAGTGTTCTCTAAGATTGATTTGAGGTCCGGTTACCACCAGTTGAGGATTAGGGCAGCGGACATTCCTAAGACAGCATTTAGGACCCGTTATGGCCATTATGAGTTCTTGGTGATGTCATTTGGGTTGACTAATGCCCTTGCTGCCTTTATGGACTTAATGATGCGCGTGTTCAGGCCTTATCTTGATTCCTTCGTCAGTCTTCATTGATGACATTTTGATATACTCGTAGAGTAGGGGTGATCATAAGGAGCATTTGAGAGTTGTGCTCTAGACTTTGAGATATCAGATGCTTTATGCCAAGTTCTCAAAGTGCCAGTTTTGGTTAGAATCTGTAGTGTTGTTGGGGCAATTGTATCCAAGGAGGGGATTATGGTAGATCCGGCGAAGATTGAGGCTATTCATGGTTGGGCTAGGACTACCTTAGTTACTGAGATTCGGAGCTTCATCGGACAAAAAGGCTACTACAGACGATTTGTGGAGGGTTTCTCTACCTTGGCAGCACCTCTTACCCAGTTGACTCGTGTTGATGTTCCCTTTTTTGGTTAGAGGAGTGTGAGGCGAGCTTTTTGAGGCTCAATGAGCTATTGACCACCGCTCTTATATGACCCTTCTCGTTGAGGGCGAGGGCTTTACGGTTTATTGTGACGCATCCGGTGTTGGTTTGGGTTGTGTATTGATGCAGCAGGGCCGAGTTATTGCTTATGCGTCGATGCAGCTTAAGATTCATGAGCGCAACTACCCCACCCATGACTTGGAGTTGGCGGCAGTAGTTTTTGCACTTAAGATTTGGAGGCACTACTTGTATGGAGTTTGATGTGAGATCTATACCGATCATAGGACTCTTCAATACATCATGAGCCAGAGAGACCTTAATTCGAGGCAGCGTCGTTGGATTGAGCTCCTGAAAGACTACGACTTCTCTATTCTTTGTCATGTGGGCTAGGCGAATGTGGTAGCGGACGCCTTGAGCCAGAAGGCGGTGAGGTATGGGGTAGTCTAGCCTTCTTATTATTTGAGGAGCGACCCTTGTCTTTGGACATTCAGTTCTTAGCTAATAGCATGGTTCGGTTGGATATCTCAGATTCTAGACGCGTCTTGGCGTATATGGGAGTTCAGTCTTCTTTGCTTGATAGGATATGTGGTTGTCAGTTTGAGGATGAGGCCTTGGTGGCCTTTAGAGATCGAGTATTAGCGGGTGATGGTGGTCATGCTACCTTAGATCCTGATAGAGTGCTGAGATTCGTCGGCCGCATCTGTGTTCCAAGAATTGGGGATTTGATACCGTTGATACTTTATGAGGGTCATGAGTCTATATACTCTATCCATCCAGGCACAACGAAGAAGTATCGTGATTTGAGGCAGCATTACTGGTGGAGTGGCATGAGGAGAGATATTGCTGACTTTGGTTCCCGTTGCTTGTGCTGCCAGCAGGTAAAGGCCGAGCATTTGAGGCCTGGGGGTGAGTTTCAGAGATTACCCATTCCGTAGTTGAAGTGGGATCGCATTACTATGGATTTTGTGGCTGGCTTACCGCACATTTCTAGAGGTGTTGATAGCATATGGGTCATCATCGATCGATTGACCAAGTCAGCACATTTCCTTCCTGTTCAGTCTTCATTTAGCGCCGAGAGGTTGGCTTGTATCTACATTTGGGAGGTGGTTCGACTTCATGGGGTGCCAGTTTCTATTATATCATATCGAGGTTCTCAGTTCACTTCTAGCTTTTGGAGGACCTTTCAGGTTGAGTTGGGCACTCGGGTTGACCTTAGTACAGCTTTTCACCCACAGACCGATGGTCAGTCAGAGCGTACTGTTCAGGTCGTTGAGGACATGATGCGGGCTTGTGTTTTGGAGTTTGGTGGTCATTGGGACTAGTTCTTGCCTTTGGCGGAGTTTGCGTATAACAACAGCTACCATTCTAGCATTCAGATGGCCCCGTTCGAGGCCTTGTATGGTAGGCGTTATCGCTCTCTAGTGGGCTGGTTTGAGTCTACAGAGCCTAGGCCGCGGGGTACAGATTTGATTCAAGAGGCTTTGGACCAGGTGAGAGTGATTTAGGATAGACTCAGGACGGCTCAGAGTAGGCACCAGAGTTATGCAGATCGGAGGCGTCGACCTCTAGATCTCTCTGTTGGTGATCGGGTATTCTTCTGTGTGTCGCCCATGAAGAGCGTGATGAGGTTTGAGAGGCGGGGCAAGCTTAGCCCCAAGTACATTGGGCCTTTTGAGATACTCCGGACAGTTGGGGAGGTTGCTTATGAGTTGGCCCTACCTCCAGCATTTTCAGCCATCCACCCGGTTTTCCATGTCTCGATGTTGCGCCGGTATGTTCCTGATGAGTCCCATGTGCTCCAAAATGATGCAATCGAGTTGGATGACCGGTTGACATTTGTAGATGAGCCAATTGCCATTCTGGCCAATGATGTGAGGAGGTTGCGCTCGAGAGCCATTCATGTTGTTAAGGTCCATTGGAGGCATTGTCCAATCGAGGAGGCTACCTGGGAAACCGAGCAGGAGATGCGAGAGCAGTTTCCCGTCTTGTTTGAGTCTTCAGGTACTTCTTGACCCTTACTTTTGCGGACGAAAATCCTTTTTAGTAGTGGATATTGCAATGACCCTCCTGGTCATTTTTGTGTTTTGCCTTCGGTGTGTCGTTTATAACATTCCTGTAGCGACCCCAAGTCATTCATGACTTGCTGGGACTGACAGTTCAGTCACCTGGTCGTTCATTTGACTTTTGTGCGAGTTTTAGTGTTTTTGGAGCTTATGAACCTTGAACGATCATTTTCGATCAAAAGTTCAAAAAGATGACATCATAATCCAATTCTGACGATTCCATCAGCTCCGAAAGTGTCAGTTTAGGCTAGTAGCATAGTCGGCATGACTCCCGAGATTTTCAGTGTGAGTCGGTGCGATTAGGCGTTTTAACTTTAACTTTAAGCCTAAGTTTGACTTTAGTCAACATTCTGAGTAAACACGCTCGGATTAGAATTCCGTCAACGCGGTTAGCTCCGGAATGTCAAGTTTGGTCTAGGTTGACCCTTCTTATGTGTCCAGACGATTCTGATATTTTTCCGAGCCCTTTTGTGATTTTTGACTTAAAATGGCATTTGAGTGTGGGACCCACTTATTGTCAAGATGACCTCTTATAGAAATTTCGACTGCGGTATTGAGTCCAGAATATTGAATTTGGTATGGTTGTATATCTCGATTGCGTGCACGGGATTCCGAACGAGTTCGGAGCACCCAATCGGAGTTTTAAGTTTTGGAAAGAAATTGCAGAAAAATCTGCTATATATGCAGAAAATATAAGCAACCCTTTGCAAACTTAAAACACTCATAACTCTCTCATCTCTCAACCGAATTAGGCGATTCGAAGTGCGAGAGCTTCGTATTTTCAGTGACTTCACTGTAGAGTGTTCGGATGTTGTTGGGTGCAGGTCATTCGAGGTAAATTTGGTTATGAACCTGACTGTTAGGCCCTTTTCCGAGCTTTTATTTTTGGCATCCTTGTTTTGGTCATATCTCACTCATTTTAGCTCGGTTTGGGGTGATTCAAAGTCTCACGTGTTGGGAATTGTTGCGGGTTTGTCGTAGAGTGTTCAAAGAGTGCTGGGCACCTTTCGATTCTCATAACTTTCGAGTTTAGACCGCTGCATGTTTTCTTTTAAGTTGATTAAAATGTGATTTTTCCTTGCATGTTGGGTTTTGCTGCGTTTTGAGCCCCGAATTGTGTTCCATTTTGGAACACAAGTTCGGGGTACTGTTTTGGGTGTCTTGACGGAGTCAAATTTGAGCAGTTCGGTGCGGGTCCCACGATTCTCGTTTTGACTCCAAATTTGACCCGTCTCCGTTTGTTGTGATTTTGGTGTCTAAACGACCGTACTAAAGTTGTGATCCTACATTCGATAGAGTGGCAGCGTTTAAGGGTCGTTCGGGAAGAAAAAGCTCCGGCAAAGTGATTTGGAGCGCGCGCAGTCGGCCTTAAGGTAGGCTACGGCTTCCCCTCTTTCAGATTGAGCTTAATTGTGTAAAATCATGTTGATTGGAGTGAATTGGGGATGGGTACCAGTTTCCTACTTTACTTTGATTAGATAACTTATGTTATGATCGATTGGCCATATTTCGGGTGTAGTATCATGTCAACTGGTTTAGCAAAGTTGCATGTTGATGTGCTAAATGCTATTGTATGCTTGTATGCTATGTGTTGTATGCCTTGTTTATCCTTAACCGTAAGCATGATGTCCTTAGTCTAGGTTAGGTTAGCATTGCCTTAGACTTATGACCCGTATGGGCTGGATAGCCTTGACTTTCTTCCGACGTCGTTCGGATGACTTAGCTCCTTGTAGACTGGAGTAGCAGACTTGAGTTTGATAGTATGAGACTTAGATTAGTCGTTTGCGCTGCTTGCTGCACTTCTGTATCTTCTCCCTCTAGTCCCGACGCGTTCTAGAAGGTTTGGTGCATCACTAAAGCTGTGGGATTGAGATAGTATAGGCTTGGAGCCTTTTCCGTGATTTCTTAGAGTGGACGGCGTTCCATGGTGGCTGTTGTTGGATTGGATCCTATTAGAGATACCATCACCCACGGGGTCGTTCTTTCTAGTCGGGCTGGGAGCGTATCGCTGGCTGGGTGGACTCGGTGAAATCGGCGATCGCCCCCGGGCCTCTCTTTCTAGCTAGGATGGGAGTGTGCTGCTAGCTGGGTGTCCCCGGTTCGCTCTTTCTAGCTGGGCTGGGAGCTGACTGCATAGTAAGACGACTCGCGATATCTACCTCACTCATGGGTCCCTCTTTCTAGCTGGGCTGGGAGTGGACTGTTTGGTTGGGTGCCCCCTAAGGTCACTCTTTTTAGCTGGGCAGGGAGTGCACTGCTGGCTTGGTGGAGTCTGATGGATTATCTTGGTTACTTGGGGTTGGGAGCCCGGCTTCTTTCTTTCTCAGTAGACTTAGCTATTATGTGTACCTATCGGGCTTATGGGGGG
>NW_006238953.1:1236649-1240545 GCF_000226075.1 Solanum tuberosum
AGTCGGCCTGTGATGCCTACTGAGTACCTGTTGTTTTGGTACTCATGTTACACTTTCCATCTACCTCGTGATGCAGATCCCAGTACCAGTTACCAGCGATGATTAGTTCCAGCCTTCTTTTGCAACTGTGATTCGGAGAGGAGGGCGAGCACTTGGCGTTTTGGGTTTGTCTTGTCTCCTTCTTTTGTTTTAGCTAGTCTTGTTGCCTTTGAAACACGTTTTGTTGTGGTCCACTTTTGGGACTTGGACTCTTTATTAGATAGCTCTGTACTAGTGACTTCCAGGTTCCGGGAAGGATTTCTGTATATATTTATTTTGGTTTGCTTCCTCCTTGTTGTCCTTTTTTATATTATTGTTTTCGTTAGTTTCTACCCTTTCGCTCATTGCTTGACTTCTGGGTTACGAGTTTGCTTACCTACTTGTAGGGCATAGTAGGTGCCATCATGACTCGAGAAATTGGGTCGTGACAAGTTGGTATCAGATCCCCAGGTTCATCGGTCTCACTTGTACAGAGCTAACGTCTAGTAGAGTCCTGCGGATCGGTACGGAGACGTTCGTAACTTATATTCGGGAGGCTACCGGATGTCTTTAGAAAGATTTCCTCTTTTGTTTTACTTTCGTGCAGCGTGTGTCTTATTGGTTCCTTGAAATCTCACTTGTTTCACTCTTTCACAGGATGGCTCGCTCGCGAGGTGGCGCGGCCAGGGGTGATGCACCCGGGCCTGCAGATAGACCCCCAGCTTGGGATAGACGCCGACCCCGAGGTCTAGATAGGGCCGCAGCACCAGCCCAGGAGAGAGAGGAGGATCCAGAGCCAGTAACGGACCCTCTAGCACCTCGTATACCATATCAGCCGGTGGGCCCGGGTCCAGCACACCCGCCACCCGGACCAGATTTGAATCCAAATCTCCAGGTAGCTATTTCTCATCTCTTGGGTGTGCTTGGGGTATGCAGCAGCTACCCGCCCTAGCTACACCACCACTAGTACCGCAGTATCAGCCAACAGTGAGGGCACCTTAGGTCCAGGTACCACCTGAGGAAGTACAGCCCTTGGCAGCGGACATACCTATGCCGCTTGAGGACCAGAAGATGCTTGGTGTGTTTCTCAGGTTAACACCACCGAGGTTTTCTGGGGCTGTGGGTGAGGATGCCCACGAGTTTCTTACTACATGCCGTGAGAAGCTTCGCACTTTGGGTCTAGTGGAGTCTAGAGGGGTCGACTTCATTGCTTACCAGCTAGATGGGCCAGCCAGGCAGTGGTGGCGCACATTCATTTAGACCTGATGAGGCCTTCTTGGCCAAGTTTATCCCTCGTAGCGTCAGAGACCGCCTCAGGGATCAGTTCTGCAGGTTGGAGCAGGGTTCCATGTCGGTGGCAGAGTACGAGACTAGGTTCCACGAGTTCTCCCGTCATGCAGAGTTGATAATACCACAGAGGAGGAAAGAGTTAGGTGATTTGTTCTTGGGTTGAGAATACAGCTTCGACATGAGACCCAGTCCTTAGTTTCTGCGGGTCGATCTTTTTTAGACGTAATTGACCATGCCAGACTTTAAGAGATCAGTGGTTTTATGCCAAGTTCTCAAAGTGCCAGTTTTGGTTAGAATCTGTAGTGTTGTTGGGGCAATTGTATCCAAGGAGGGGATTATGGTAGATCCGGCGAAGATTGAGGCTATTCATGGTTGGGCTAGGACTAGCGAAGATTGAGGTTATTCGTGATTGGACAAGGCCCACCTCAGTTACTGAGACTCGGAGCTTCGTCGGACTAGCAGGCTACTACAGACGATTTGTGGAGGGTTTCTCTACCTTGGCAGCACCTCTGACTCGGTTGACTCGTGTTGATGTTCCCTTTGTTTGGTTAGAGGAGTGTGAGGCGAGCTTTTTGAGGCTCAATGATCTATTGACCACCGCTCTTATATGACCCTTCCCGTTGAGGGCGAGGGCTTTACAGTTTATTGTGACGCATCCGGTGTTGGTTTGGGTTGTGTATTGATGCAGCAGGGCCGAGTTATTGCTTATGCGCCGATGCAGCTTAAGATTCATGAGCGCAACTACCCCACCCATGACTTGGAGTTGGCGGCTGTAGTTTTCGCACTTAAGATTTGGAGGTACTACTTATATGGAGTTCCTGATGAGTCCCGTGTGCTCCAGTATGATGCAATCCAGTTCGATGACCGGTTGACATCTGTAGAGGAGCCAATTTCCATTTTAGCAAGTGATGTGAGGAGGTTGCGTTCGAGATCCATTCCTGTTGTTAAGGTCCATTGGAGGCATTCTCCAGTCGAGGAGGCTACCTGGGAAACCGAGCAGGAGATAGGAGAGCAGTTTCCCGGCTTATTTGAGCCTTCAGGTACTTCTTGACCCTTACTTTTGCGGACGAATGTTTTGGGTCTCTTGACGGAGTCAAATTCGAACAGTTCGATGCGGGTCCCACGATTCCCGTTTTGACTCCAAATTTGACCCTTCTCTATTTGTTGTGATTTTGGTGTCTAAATGACCTTACTAACGTTGTGATCCTATATTCGATATAGTGGCCACGTTCAAGGGTCGTTCGAGAAGGAAAAGCTACTGCAAAGTGATTTGGAGCGCGCGCAGTCGGCCTGAAGGTAGTCTACGGCTTCCTTTCTTTTAGATTGAGCTTAATTGTGTAAAAGCATGTCGATTGGAGTAAATTGGGGGTGGGTACCAGTAACCTACTTTATTTTGATTAGATACCTTATGTTATGATCGATTGGCCATATTTCGGGTGTAGGATCATGTTAACCGGTTTTGTAGATTTGCATGCTTATGTGCTAAATGCTATTGTATGCTTGTATGCTATGTGTTGTATGGCTTGTTTATCCTTAACCGTAAGCATGATGTCCTTAGTCTAGGTTAGGCTAGCATTGCCTTAGACTTATGACCCGTGTGGGCCGGATAGCCTTGACTTTCTGCCGACGTCGTTCGGATGACTTAGCTCCTTGTAGACTGGAGTAGCAGACTTGAGTCTGATAGTTTGAGCCTTAGATTAGGTGTTATCGCTGCTTGCTGCACTTCTGTATCTTCTCCATCTACTCCCGACGCGTTCTCGAAGGTTTGGTGCATCACTAAAGGTATAGGATTGAGATAGTATAGGCTTGGAGCCTTTTCTGTGATTTCTTAGAGTGGACGGCGTTCCATGGTGGCTGTTGTTGGATTGGATCCTATTAGAGATACAATCACCCCCGGGGGTCCGGTTCCTTTCCTTAGCCTTTGGGCTGGGAGCGTATCGCTGGCTGGGTAGACTCGGTGATATCGGCAATCTCCCCCGTGCCTCTCTTTCTAGCTGGGCTGGGAGTGTGCTGCTAGCTGGGTTTCCCCGGGTCGCTCTTTCTAGTTCTACTTCGTGATGCAGGTCCCAGTACCAATTACCTGCGGTGATTAGTTCCAGCCTTCTTTTGCAGCTGTGATTCGGAGACTAAGGTGATCACTTGGCATTTTGGGTTTGTTTTGTCTCCTTCTTTTGTTTTAGCTAGTCTTGTTGCCTTTGAGACACGCTTTGTTGTGGTCCACTTTTGGGACTTGTACTCTTTATTAGATAGCTCTGTACTAGTGACTTCCAAGTTCTGGGAAGGATTTCTGTATATATTTATTTTGGTTTGCTTCCGCCTTGTTGTCCTTGTTTAGATTATTATTTTCGCTAGTTTCTTCCCTTTCGATCATTGCTTGATGTTCTGGGTTACGGGTTGGCTTACCTACTGGTAGGGTATAGTAGGTGCCATCATGACTCGAGAAATCGGGTCGTGACAAGTTGGTATCAGATCCCCAGGTTCATCGGTCTCACTTGTACAGAGCTAACGTCTAGTAGAGTCCTGCGGATTGGTGCGGAGACGCCCGTAACTTATCTTCGGGAGGCGACAGGATGTCCTTAGGAAAATTT
>NW_006238953.1:1249568-1261952 GCF_000226075.1 Solanum tuberosum
TGGACTGTTTGGTTGGGTGCCCCCTAGGGCCTCTCTTTCTAGCTGGGCTGGGAGTGTGCTGCTAGCTGGGTTTCCCCGGGTCGCTCTTTCTAGTTCTACTTCGTGATGCAGGTCCCAGTACCAATTACCTGCGGGGATTAGTTCCAGCCTTCTTTTGCAGCTGTGATTCGGAGACTAAGGTGATCACTTGGCATTTGGGTTTGTTTTGTCTCCTTCTTTTGTTTTAGCTAGTCTTGTTGCCTTTGAGACACGCTTTGTTGTGGTCCACTTTTGGGACTTGTACTCTTTATTAGATAGCTCTGTACTAGTGACTTCCAAGTTCTGGGAAGGATTTCTGTATATATTTATTTTGGTTTGCTTCCGCCTTGTTGTCCTTGTTTAGATTATTATTTTCGCTAGTTTCTTCCCTTTCGATCATTGCTTGATGTTCTGGGTTACGGGTTGGCTTACCTACTGGTAGGGCATTGTAGGTGTCATCATGACTCGAGAAATCGGGTCGTGACAAGTTGGTATCAGATCCCCAGGTTCATCGGTCTCACTTGTACAGAGCTAACGTCTAGTAGAGTCCTGCGGATTGGTGCGGAGACGTCCGTAACTTATATTCGGGAGGCTACAGGATGTCTTTAGAAAGATTTCCTCTTTTGTTTCACTTTCGTGCAGCGTGTGTCTTATTGGTTCCTTGAAATCTCACTTGTTTCACTCTTTCGCAGGATGGCTCGCTCGCGAGGTGGCGCGGCCAGGGGTGATGCACCCGGTCCAGCAGATAGACCCCCAGCTTAGGGTAGACGCCGACCCCAAGGTCGAGACAGGGCCGCAGTACCAGCCCAGGAGAGAAATCGGGTCGTGACTGGCCTAGGATAAAAACTCAACATACTTGGATCTTAGTATTATCTATTGTTTAATTTTCTTCAGTTATCATATTATTTATTATTTCTATTGTTATTCATTTCCTGATGTGTATAATAGTTTTAGTTTTTTTCCTTTCAAGTGTTCTTAGCAAGCTTTATTAACTATTTCCCAAATTTGAAATAGAATTTTAATTTAATTTGAAATTTCATGATAGATCTAAAGTACGGTAAATGAAAGTTTTTCTTAGAATGCTTTATTAACAATTTCCCAAATTTGAAATACAATTTCAATTTATTTTAAAATTTCATGGTAAAATACTTTTAGTGAGTAGATCTAGAGTAATGTAAATGAAATTTTTTCTATAAATAAAATATTAGAGATGAAATATTTGTAATCCATGATAAATAAGTTCTAAAATCTCCTCTTTTTTTTATATTAAATAGTAGTATTATATATTCAATAGGAACCTCACTAATTTATCTTCTAACATGGGCATCTTGATTATATTTTCACTATATTGTTGGATGAACGATGAAAAGTAAAACACAGTAAGTTTTATATTGTTATGAAAAAAATTGCTTGATATGTGAACTAATTAAATCAAATATAGAAAATATTTGAGAAGGTACCTCAAAAATTATATTCACATATAATTAAACAAAATTATTTTCTAATTGAATAAAAATTAAACCTTCAAATAATGCTATGCTAGTATAGAATAAAGTTTATACTTTTATCATTTTCGAATGCTGTTAATCATCGTTATACAATTTAATTTTTTTTTGATAAATTTGTGCATCATTTCTTATTTCTAAAATGTTCTCTTAATATTCACATTTATTCAAAAGCAAGATCTCATTAAAGAAAAATCCAGCATGTTGTTTATCATCTTTAATTAAGATGTGATTGGTGTTCTTGTTGCCCATGATCTCAAGCAATGGGAATTTGCTCTTTCATCCAACGGTGTACAAGCTCAATCCTTGTGATTGTCTTCTCATTTGCTGGGTTATAACTCATGTGGGCTATAAATATCAAAATTAGATTGCTTTAGAAATTCACATACACACACAACAGTTCAGTTCTTCTGCTTCATTTGTCTCTTGTTTCTATCGATCAAAAAGCAAAACATTTTTTCTTTTTGAAGTGAAAAAGATCAATGGATGTATGGTAAAAGGTAAAGCCTTGGTTCAAATGCTAAAATAAGGTCTCGTTCTCGTAGCAACAAAGCAGGTCTCTGATTCCAGTGGCTCTTATCGCCCAATTTCTCAAAGTCAGGAAGTATGCCAAACGTGTTGGCGTCGGAGATCCGGTACTCCTTGTTGTTGTGCTTGAGTACCTTGCAGCTGAGTTGAATTTCTCAAGTTCATTCTCTCTCTTTTTTTAAAATGTCAAATTTTTAGGGTTTTTGATAACTAAATTTTACATATGTGTGATTATTTGTAGGAGCTTGAATTGGTTGGAATTGCAGCGAGGAATGACAAAAAGAGTCGGATCATTCTAAGGCACATACAGTTAGCTTAGGTTTGATGATGCACTGTTTCTTAGAGATGGGACGATTCCGAATGGTGGTGTTATTCCAAACATTCACAACATTTTGCTTTTCCTAACAAGAAGAGTAACTCTTCAAAGGCCGCTGCTATTGTTGCTCAGGAGGAGGAGGATTAGGCTGATCATTCCATCGCTAGCATCCAGATCGATGTTTGCTTTTATTAATCTCCTTGTATTCATAAAAAAAATTATATTTCTTTAGTATAAAACCTTTGATTTCCTTTCTGCAAGTTTAATGATATCTGGTATTTATTTGGCTTAGAATAAAAACTGAACATACTTGGATCTTAGTATTACCTATTGTTTAATCTGCTTCAGTTATCATATTATTTATTATTCTATTGTTATTTATTCTGATATGTTCATTTCCTGATGTGTATAATAGTTTTAGTTTTTTCTTCTCAAGTGTTCTTAGCAAGCTTTATCAACTATTTCCTAAATTTGAAATAGAATTTCAATTTAATTTGAAATTCCATGATAGATCTAAAGTATGGGAAATGAAAGTTTTTCTTAGAATGCTTTGTTAACAATTTCCCAAATTTGAAATACAAATTCAATTTATTTTAAAATTTCATGGTCAGATACTTGTAGTGAGTAGATTTAAAGTAATGTAAATGAAAGTTTTTATATAAATATAAGAGATGAAATATTTGTAATTTGATCATGAATTCATGATAAATTAATTCTAAAATCTCCTTTTTTTTCATATAAAATAGTAGTATTATATATTCAATAGGAACCTAACTAATTTATCTTCTAACATGGGCATCTTGATTAGATCTTCTCTATATTGTTGGATGAACGTTGAAAAGTAAAGCACAATAAGTTTTATATTGGTATGAAATAATTGCTTGATATGTGAACAAATTATGTCAAATATAGAAAATATTTGGAAAGGGACCTCAATGGGTCTGAAGTTATATTTTTGTTAGATTGTCAAGGAACTTTAGTTATTTATTTTTTTGCATTACGAAACGTTAATATTTAAATTACCTCTATGTAGGTTTGTTAGATTCATAAGAATATGATGGCATTTGAGCATTTATAATGCAAGAGTTTTTGCTGCCAATTGTTTTTTATGTTTGTTTGTCTAATGATAATAGTAATTTCTTGTTGTGGCTAGAAGAGAATGGTTGTTTTCTTTAGCTTTTGGTTATGTGAGACCCCCCTTTGTTGTAATTTATAAAATTTTGTGTTTATATGGATAAGTGGGAAGGAGACTTTTTTGTGGCTCTAGCACTGCAATATAAACAAAGTTTGAATTTCAAATAAAGTAAGAAATTTATACTCTAATATATAGAAAGATCAATTGCAAGTGGACATATGGATACTTTTGGAGGTAAAACTTAAATTGAGTACCTATCCAAAGGTGGTTGATGACTTGATATAATGTTGCATCTGAGCCTCTTTTTTTTTAATTCTCGTCGGAATTCCTATATTTGCTTTTGTTTTTTGGATTATGAAATTGAGGAAGAGTAGAAAAGAAATTGAGACTTTATAAACATGGACTTCAAAATTAATAGTGGTCGAAATCACTTATCTTTGTTCAAGTATGTGTATTATGTATTTATGTTGAATATGATCTAGCGAAGGATGCTTGCGGACAGGACTTAAGACGCTGAATTATATTGCTAATTATGGAAGTTGTGTCTCAGAATCACTTTGAGAATTAAGAGTTATTCTAAAGAGGCTGAGTTGTTAATTATGAAAGTTGCGTCTCAGAATCTCTGTGAATTAAGAGTTATTCTGAAGAGGCTGAATTGCTAATTATGAAAGTTGATTCACAGAATCTCTTTGTGAATTAAAAGTTATTCTGATATCTTTTTCATTGTTGAAAGTGGATGTGTCAGATATACACTTGGTTCATCAGTTGAAGAAATCATTTATTTGTTAGATATATTTGGTATTCAGAGTTGCGTGTGTTAATAAATTTGTAATGAGTCTTAAGCATAAGACTTAGAGTCCTTACTGTACTGCAGAAATATTTAATTTCCTAACTCTCAAGTTTGTAATTTTAAGCAAAGTAGGATTATATCAAATATCCTTATTTTGTATATATTGCTACAATTCAATCAATGACACTTGTAACATAATAACGTTATCATATCTTTATAATTGTGTGTTAAAAAATTTATCTGAATTGGAGAAGTTAAATAACCAAAATAGTCGTGATAACAATTTACTTCAGCTTTTTGAATCAATTGGATACATTAGATAAATAAATTAGTCATGTTGAGCCCGTGCGATGCATGGGCTTTCCCTTCTAGTCTTTAATAAAGATGAGATTGGTGTTCTTGTTGCACAAGATCTCAAGCCAGGGGAATTTGTCCTGGTAAACCTGTTTAGAAATATGTGAGAAATTGGCATAGCTATAATATCCAATTAAGACGTATAGTATTCTAGATTTGTTAAACTTCTAAAATTATTTCTATGAAAACTTTATATTTTCTATAAATAATACTCAATATTTTTTAAAAAATAATATATATATATATATATATATAACCTATTATTGCTTTTAAAAATGAGGGCTACTGTTATTTTCCGGCTTGTTGAGCTGATAATAAGTTAGTCATTTAAAATATATCATCTTCTTTTATTATGCAAATTAGTATTTAATAAGTTATAAAACTTCAAGTATGTTCAAAGGGCTATTAAAGCCAAATATTAAAGAATAAAATTGCCCCTCTCTTTTTTGAGCAGCAAACTGTCATAATCCCTTTTGTCTTCTTTATTTTTTGTTTTGGCAACAAATTAAAGACATCATAGTCCTTTTTTTTTGGCACAAACACATCATAATACTTATTTATTTTTTAAACGAACACATCATAATATTTTATTTTTGGAAATAAACTTATTATAATCCTTGAAATTGATTAAATGTGTCAACATCTTTATCCACCGTTGATTTGTTCTTTTATCCAACGATGTACAAGTTCAATTCTTGTGATTGTCTTCTCATTGGTTGGGTTATAACTCATGTGGACTATAAATATCAAAACCAGATTGCTTTAGAAATTGACATACACACAACAGTTCAATAATTTTGCTTCATTTGTCTTTTGTTTCTATCGACCAAAAAACAAAACATTTTTCTTTTTGAAGTGAAAAATATCAATGTCCGATTAAGAGAAAAGTGTTGGTTCAAATGCTAAAAAAAGGTCCCGTTCTCGTAGCAACAAAGCAGGTCTCGAATTCCCAATGGCTCGTATCGCCCGATTTCTCAAAGTAGGGAAGTATGCCAAACGTGTTGGCGCCGGAGCTCCGGTATTCCTTGATGTTGTGCTTGAGTACCTTGCCGCTGAGTTGAATTTCTCAAGTTCATTCTCTTTTTTTTTACTAGTCTCTAGGCACACACGTTGCGCATGTGTCCCATATGTCAATAATTAAAAACTCTTATAAAGTTAAATAAATATTATATTTTAATACGTAAAACCAACTTATCCTCAATCAATTCATCTTACTATTTGTTTCCTTTAAAAATAAGGATGAAATTATAACACTATAATGTTAGTGAAAGAATAAATGAAGAACATTATAGAAACATTTATTCTTGTATTTCTCAATGAATAAAACTATACAATTAAGTTGTATTTATACAAGTAAGATGACATCTAATGGTAAGCCCTAAAAGAATATTCTCAAGATCAAAAGGAAAAAATATCAAAAGAATATTTACATGACAAAATTAGAAAACAAAAAAGAATATCTCCATATCTCCTATGTATGTGCAGAATATATGAAAATAAAAAATAAATCCAACACCCTCCCTCAAGTTGGAGGGGAGGAAGAAACCACAAACTTGCCTAAAAATTGATGATGCACGGGGCCGGTCAAGGACTTGGTAAAGATGTCAGCCAGCTGTGAAGAAGATCACAAAAAAGATAAAGACATTAAGCCGGCGAGATATTGTTGACGGACGAAGTGACAGTCAATCTCGACATGCTTTGTCCATTCATGGAAGACTAATTTTTTTGCGATATGAATCACAGCAAGACTGTCAGAGTGAAGAGGTACTAGCAAGGAGATCGGAATTGAGAGATCATCAAATAGAACCAACCAACCAAGCTCGACTACAACTCTCCCCATAGATCTATACTCAGTTTTTGCATAACTAAGAGAAATTGATGTTTGTTTCTTAGATTTCCATGAAATAGGAGAAGACCCGAGAGAAATATAAAATCCACTTACTGATCTTCATGAATCTAGTCAAGTACCCCAGTCGGTGTCACAAAAGGCCATCAATTTAAAAGAAGCAGATATAGACATAAATAGACCAAGACCATGATCTTTGAGCAAATAACGAAGAACCCGTAAAGTAGCTGCAAGATGAGGTTCACGAGGATCTTGCATATATTGACTCAGACGTTGCACTTTAAACGATAAATCAAGTCTTGTATGTGTGAGATAATTGAGCTTACTTAACAAACACTCGTATAAAGTAGGATCTTTTATGGGAATCTCTTGATTTGCTAGTAACTTGGCGTTAGGATCCAAAGGTGAAGAAACAGGAGATAAATGTAGAGAATCAAAATCCTGTAGTAAGTCCAATGTGAATTTCCTTGGGGAAATAATCATACCAATAGGTTCTCTCACAACCTCCATCCCAAGAAAATAATTCAACTGACCAAGATCTTTAATTTTAAATTCTTTGTCCAGAAAAAGTTTTAAAGACTGCAATTCAGCTTCATTATTTCCTGTCAACAATATGTCATCCACATATACTGCCACAATAGAAATAGAATCGACAGACTTCTTATAAAAAAGAGAACAATCATTCATAGAATGACTAAAACCTTTAAAATTGAGAGCATATTTGAGTTTAGCATACCATTTTTCGGATGCTAGCTTAAGTCCATAAATGGATTTTTTAAGCAAACAGACATGGTTAGGAGAAGGAGGTGCAAGACCGGGAGGAAATTTCATGTAAACCTCTTTATTTAAATCACCATGTAGAAAAGCATTGTTCACATCTAATTGAAACACACCCCATCCATTCTTCAGTGCAATAGCTAAAATACACCTGATGGTGGTCATCTTGACCACTGGAGAAAAAGTTTCATTATAATCAATAAATTCTCTGTGCACATCACCTCTAATGACTAATCTAGCTTTTAGACTTTCAATACTTCCATCAGAGTGTTGTTTTACCTTATAAACCCATTTAGATGGCAGAGCCTTCTTACCTATAGGTAGCACAACAATGCCCCATGTGTTGTTAAGATTTAAAGTTGCAAGTTCTTTATCCATGGCTTCCTGCCAACCTGGATGGTGAGTTGCCTGAATATAGCTAACAAGTTCATGTATACTAGTAATGGAATTGAGCATGACTTGATTGTTAGAACATAAATCACTAAAAGATAAAGACTCAGGAGTAACATGACTTAGAAAACAAGAAGAAGTCACATCAGTAAGATGGAGAGCATTGCAAATATAGTCTTCTAAGTAATCAGGTTCTTGTGATTTCTAGAAGATTTTCTGAGTATAGTTTGAACAACAGGCAATGGAGAAGAAGGTATAGGGGATATATCAGGAGAGGAATTGATATGTGAAGTAACATTGGAAGGAGACGGAGATTTAGAAGGACTAGTAGATATGGGGACATTATCAAAATCAGAATTTGAATTTAATGTGGAAAAATGAGATTTTGAAGGATAATAAGAAGAAAAGATAGTAGTAGAAGGAAAAAAAGTTGAACGTAAATCAGATTGTGAAGAGAAAGGAAAATACTCTTCATGGAAAATAACATTCCTAGAAACTGAAATTTTCTTGGTTTGTAGATCCAACACTTTGTAGCCCTTTTTTCCATATGGATATCCTATAAACACACAAGGTGAAGCCTTAGGATCAAATTTAGTTCTATGTAAAGGAATAGTAGAGACAAAACACAAGAAACCAAAACAATTTAGATGAGAATAAGATGGTTTATGTAACATCTCGCAATTTGAAATAGCTAGGAAGAGGCTTAGAAGTCGAAATAGTTAATTTTTGGAAAGAATTTAAAAATCTGGAAATTTGGTAAGTGTGTTAAAGTGAGTTTTTGTTCAACTTCAAACGGCCATAACTCCTAGCTCAGGATGAGTTAGGTGTGTTTCCAGATATGGTTGGAAAGATCTTGGAATGATATTTCCAACGCCACTGAATTTGCATGATTCCGAGTTTGTATGAGTGCGATATTCCCTTTGGAAGTTGGGATGTTTGATTAAGGAAATGCCCAATCCGGATTTTAAAAGGGTAGTTTAGTCTTTTCCTTAACCTATCAATTTAATTCGTTTTAGTGAATTAATTAAGGGTCAAATAAAAAGGAGATCAGTTTAGTCAATTGGAAAATATGCTAGGGCTTGGAGAACAGAGAAAACAAGAAAGGAGAAGAGGAACAACAACAATTCGCCAAGAACGATCGATTTTGGTTGTGTATTCGCCAAGCAATTCATCTTACAAGGTATGTGAATCTCTCATAGCATTGGTTTCATTCACCCACGCGCCAAACATGTGTAGTTTAGCGAAATTCGTCCTAAAAGACTTTGAAAGTTGATGTTCTGGATATGTATTCTTGAATTTGAATGTTGTTCCTGAATTGGGATGAATTGAGGAGTTTCTGAGATCTTTACGTTGAGTTTTAGGGTTGTGTTGAGTTAGGTTCTTGAATACACATGCTGGGTATCGGGATCTAAAAATAATTTGAGTTCTATAATCGAGTTTAGGCGATTTGGGGCTGGAAAACGAAGAAGGAAAAGTCGAGCAGGTTCTGGCATGCAGGTCTGCGTCGTGGACTTGCTCCCCAGTGAAGAAAAATTGTCTCCGCATCGCGGTTAGGACGCGGCCTCCTCTGTCTCAAAAATTAATGTCACGAGCATTTATTCAAAAGCATCTCCGCGTCGCGGACTTGTTCCAACATGGTGATTTCGTAACTTTTCTCAGGTTTAGCTATTCAAAGTCATTCCTACACATCAAGAGATATCTCTAATCACAAATCTTAATCCTTGAATCCACAATTCAATTCAAGGATCAGTTAAGAGTCAAGTCAAGAGCAGTTAAGATCAAAGTCAAGAGAAGTCAAGAGTCAAGTTCAGATAAGTTCTTAAAGTTTTCAAAAAGTCTTTCACAAATGTTTTAACTTTGTTTTAACACTTATGTTTTCAGTTCAGTAAAGAGTAAAGTTAAAGTTCTTTTCTTCAAAGAAACATATGGGGACTAAGTATTTCCCCAAGAGATTTAAAATATTTTTCACATTTAAATAAGAACGGAAACTGAGATTTCCAAAGAGCCTTCGAGCTAGTTTTCAGAAAACAGTAATCGCTTTCTAAATGGAGCAAGAGAGGAAACTGAGATATCCAAGATAGTCTTTGAGCTAAGTTTTTGAGCACTAATCTCAAATCACAGAAAGAAGAATATTTTCAAAACATAAAGAGCTAGTATCATATTTTGGGAGTAGTATTGACCACCAATATGGAGAAGCGTTCAGAGAACCCACAGCCCCATAAACCATGTAGCCATCATGGGTAGAAAAGGGTCATACTTTTTAGATGAATCCTTTCCGCATAGACTAGTGGATCCACTTAGTAGTTCAGGTCCTATACCACGGCAAGGTATAGGATGGCCCGGGCAGCGTGGGGCTAATAACATTGTATCATCACTATAGTTCTTAAGTGATGGTTGTCTGTTAGACAAACTTCCACAGCAGTAATTGCATGGTTCTTCAAGGGGTTCTGCTTAGTATGGATCGAGGTATGGGACTTCATTCATGCATTGCACAAGTAGACTTTGAGAGGGATCGTGATATGTCTTTTCATGATTTTATGATTATGAGTTGACAGCATGTTTTAAACAGTTTTCTTTTTCTTTATATTGCACTTGTTTTAAATTGCTTTATAATGAAATGAGTTCAGTTAAGTATTCATGAGTTGAGAAGAGTCAAGGTAAGTGTTTCTTTCAGATCCTTTTCAAGCATATGTTATGTTTAGCATTCCAACTCGCATACTCGTACATTCAATGTATTGATGCCAGTTGGCCTGCATCGTCTTATGATGCAGATGCAGGTAACTAAGATCGGCATTCCGGCGCATCGTTGATCCAGTGAGCAGTTCAGAGTCTGTTGGTGAGCCTCCTTGCATTCTGGAGGATCAATTTCATTATTTTCTAGTTTAGTTCATTAGGATGTTGAGGGGTTTGTCCCAACATCCATCTCAATTGTTTAGAAGCTTCATAGATAGATAGACAGGCAGTTAGTCAGTTGTGTTTACTTTGTTATTGACTTATGTTCAGAGTTGAGTTGCCATTTTGGCTAAGTTATATGTTTATTTTTAAAACATTATGAGTTCAGTTTGAGCAGTTCAGTTTATTCTTTTGAAGTACATTTATAGTGTTTGATCATTATAAATATGCATATAGTCTTCCACTGAGTAAGTAAGCCAGGCCAAGGGTTCGCTTAGGGCCAGCAATGGTCTTCGAGTGCCGGCCACGTCCAGGGTATAGGCTCGGAGATTGACAAGCTTGGTATCAGAGCACAGAGCTCAAGAGTCCTAGGGAGTCTATGAAGCCATGTCTGTTGAGTCCTAGTTATCGGTGTGAATTGCGCCACATCAATAATTAGGAGGCTGCAATATTTAGGAAAATTTCTCACTTCTTTCACACTCATTTCGTGCGTTAGAGTTTGATCTCTAAAAAGTTTCCCTCTAATTCGTGCTTGCGCGTGTTTCCATATAATCATGCCTCCACAAAGAGTAGTCAGAGGTCGTCTTGCTAGGAGAAATGTTGAGGAACAAGGGGTACCTAATGCACTAGAAGTGCAACCCCAAGGAGAGGTCACCAAGGCTGATTTCCATGAAGCTATCAAGATATTGAGTCAAGTTGCGACCTATCAAGTTGGACAGAGAGATAATTGATAGGAAGTGGCTAATATTTTAAGGATCCGTGAGCTTTTAAGGATGAACCCACCAAGCTTCACAAGTTCAAGTGTCACTGAGGCTCCGGAGAAATTCATTGAGGAGCTGAAAAGCATATTTGATGTGATGCATGTTGCTGATGCGGAGAGGGTGGAACTAGTTGCATACCAAATGAAGGGTGTCGCTAGAATCTGGTTCGACCAATGGAAAAATAATAGGGCTGAGGATGCGCCAGTAGTGAGTTGGGCTGTATTTGAGAGTGCTCTCATGGAGCGTTTCTTTCCCCGTGAGTTGCGAGAGCCAAAGATAAGAAAGTTTCTCACCCTTAATCCGGAGTCTATGAGTGTTCATGAGTACAGTCTGAAGTTCACACAACTTTCCCGCTATGCTCCGGAGATGGTTGCTGACATGAGAAGCAGGATGAGTTTATTTGTTGCTAGGTTGTCTCGTCAGTTAAGTAAGGAAGGCAAGTCAACTATGCTGATAGGGGATATGGACCTAGCATGGCTTATGATCCATGTGCAACAAGTTGAGGAGGATAAGCTAAAGGATAGAAAAGAGTCTAAGAATAACAGAGCTAAGACATAAAGAAATGAGTTCGGGCAGCAAAAGAGTAATGCCAACTAGTTGCCTTTCCAACAGAAATAGAAGGTACCTGCTCCATCATCTACAAGTGCACCTACACCTAACAACAAAAATGAGTACAATAGTTGGAATTTCATAGCTAAGCCTGCACAGTCTCAAGGTAGGGTGGCACAGGGAGGTGACTGGGCTCCTACGTGTGCTAGGTGTGGTATAATCCACCCAGGCAAGTGTCGTGATGGCCAATCAGGTTATTTCAAGTGTGGCCAAGAGGGCCACTTCAAGAAAGAGTGTCCTGAGAAATGGCAAGGTAGTGGAAATCAGGGCTATAGAGTCCAATCTTCATCAGTTGCTCCACCAGACAGAGTTGCACCTAGAGGGGCTAATTTCGGTACTGGCGGAGGAACAAACCGCTTATATGCTATCAACAGTCTCCAAGAACAAGAGGATTCGCCAGATGTTGTCACTGGTATGATCAAAGTCTTTACTTTTGATGTGTATGCTTTGTTAGATCCAGGAG
>NW_006238953.1:1262556-1296100 GCF_000226075.1 Solanum tuberosum
TTCAGTTTCTCCACCAGACAGAGTTGCACCTAGAGGGGCTAATTTCGGTACTGGCGGAGGAACAAACCGCTTATATGCTATCAACAGTCTCCAAGAACAAGAGGATTCGCCAGATGTTGTCACTGGTATGATCCAAGTCTTTGACTTTACTGTTTATGTTGTGCTAGACAGGAGCGAGTTTATCTTTTGTAACTCCATATGTTGCTATGAATTTTGATGTTATTCATGAGCAACTTTGTGAACCCTTCTTAGTTTCTACACCTGTTGGGGAGTTTATTCTAGCAGAAAAAGTTTATCGTGATTGTCTCATTTCCACCAATCACAAGAGCACCATGGTTGATTTAGTTGAGTTAGACATGGTAGATTTCGATGTCATTCTAGGTATGGACTGGCTTCATGCCTGTTATGCATCAATAGATTGTAGAACTCAAGTTGTCAAGTTTCAGATTCCTAGTAAGCCAGTCTTAGAGTGGAAAAGAAGTTCAGCAATGCCTAAGGGTTGTTTCATTTTGTACCTTAAGGCGAGAAAGTTAGTTTCAAAGGGTTGTATCTATCACTTAGTCCTAGTTAATGAGTCTAGTGTTGAGATACCTCCCATTCAGTTCATATAGTAAGAGAGTTTCCAACAGTCTTCCCTGATGATCTACCCGGGGTCCCTCCTGAGAGAGAAATAGACCTCGGTATAGACATCATTCAAGATACTCGTCCTATATCTATTCTACCATGCAGAATGACACCAGCAGAGTTGAAAGAGTTGAAAGAACAGTTGAAGGATCTATTAGATAAGGCTTTATTTGACCAAGTGTCTCACCTTGGGGCGCTCCGGTCTTATTTGTGAGAAAGAAAGATGGTTCCCTTAGGAGGTGCATAGACTTGCACGATTAGGAGTTCGATTAATGGATTCCACAGAAAGAGGAATAGTGGTGATGAATGGGGCTGAATCATAATTAGTGTCAGAACTAAGAGGAAAGCAAGACCAAGACCCTATCTTGCTTGAATTGAAGGCAAGTGTTCATAAGCAAAATGAAATGGCTTTTGAACAATGGGGAGATGGTGTATTGAGGTATCAAGGCAGATTGTGTGTGCCAAAGGTGGATGAACTCCAAGAGAGTATCATCGAAGAAGCTCTTAGCTCCAGATATTCCATTCATCCGGGTTCCACCAAGATGTATCGTGACTTGAGAGAAGTCCATTGGTGGGATAGTATGAAGAAGAGATATCCACATCTCTTCGAATCTAGAGAAGGTCCAGATTTAGGTACTAACCCTTTCTTAGTATGTATTTACAAGTTGGCATACGTCTTACATTTGTTTGTGGGTGTTTGGACTGAATGTTGCATGTTACACCCTTAGCCTAGTAAGAGAAATCTCATTCGAAGACGAATGTTCCCAAGGGGGAGATATTGTAACATCTCATAATTTGAAATATCTAAGAAGAAGCTTAGAAGTCGAAATAGTTAATTTTTGGAAAGAATTTAAAAATCTGGAAATTTGGTAAATGTGTTAAAGTGAGTTTTTGTTCAAATTCAAATAACCATAACTCCTAGATCAGGATGATTTAGGCGTATTTCCAGATATGGTTGGAAAGTTCTTGGAATGAGATTTCCAACGCCGCCAAGTTTGTGAGATTCCGAGTTCGTATGAGTGTGATATTCCCTTTGGAAGTTGGGATGTTTGATTAAGGAAATGCCCAATTCGGATTTTGAAAGGGTAGTTTGGTCTTTTCCTTAACCTATCAATTTAATTCGTTTTAGTGAATTACATAAGGGTCAAACCAGAAGGAGATCAGTTTATTCAATTGGAAAATACGCTAGGGCTTGGAGAACACAGAAAAGAAGAAAGGAGAAAAGGAACATCAAGAATTCGCAAAGAACAATCGATTTTGGTTGTGGATTCGCCAAGGAATTCATCTTACAATGTATGTGAGTCTCTCATAGCATTGGGTTCATTCACCCATGCGCCAAACATGTTTAGTTCAGCGAAATTAGTCCTAAAAGAGTTTGAAAGTTGATCTTCTTGACATGTATTCTTGAATTTGAATGGTGTTCTTGAATTGGGATGAATTGAGGAATTTCTAAGATCTTTACGTTGAGTTTTAGGGTTGTATTGAGTTAGGTTCTTGAATACACATGCTGGGTATCGGGATCTAAAAATAATTTAAGTTCTACAATCGAGTTTAGGCGATTTGGGGCTGGAAAAACAAGAAGGAAAAGACTAGCAGGTTCTGGCACGCAGGTTCGCGTCGCGGACTTTCTACCCCAGTGAAGAAATATTGACTCCGCATCGCGGTTAGGACGCGGACTCCTCTGTCTCAAAAATTAATTTTGCGAGCATTTATTCAGAAACGTCTCCGCGTCGCGGACTTGTTCTAAGACGGTGATTTCGTAACTTTTCTCAAGTTTAGCTATTCAAAGTCATTCCTAAACATCATGAGATCTTTTCAATCACAAATCTTAATCCTTGAATCCATAATTCAATTCATGGATCAGTTAAGAGTCAAGTCAAGAGCAGTTAAGATCAAGGTCAAGAGAAGTCAAGAGTCAAGTTAAGATTAGTTCTTAAAGTTTTCAAAAAGTTTTTCACAAATGTTTTAACTTTGTTTTAAGAATTAAGTTTTGAGTTCAGTAAGAGTAAAGTTAAAGTTCTTTTCTTTCAAAGAAACATATGGGGACTAAGTATTTCCCAAAGTGATTTAAAAATGTTTTTTCTACTATTTAAAATAAGAACGGAAACTGAGATTTCAAAAGAGTCTTCGAGCTAGTTTTCAGAAAAGAGTAATCGCTTTCTAAATGGAGCAAGAGAGGAAACTGAGATTTCCAAGATAGTCTTTGAGCTAAGTTTTTGAGCACTAATCTCAAATCACAAAAAGAAGAATGTTTTAAAACATAAAGAGCTGGTATCGTATTTTGGGAGTAGTATTGACCACCGATATGGAGAAGCGTTCAGAGAACCCACAGCCCCATAAACCATGTAGCCATCATGGGTAGAAAAGGGTCATACTTTTTAGATGAATCCTTTCCGCATAGACTAGTGGATCCACTTAGTAGTTCAGGTCCTATACCACGGCAAGGTATAGGATGGCTCGGGCAGCGTGGGGCTAATAACATTGTATCATCACTATAGTTCTTAAGTGATGGTTGTCTGTTAGAGAAACTTCCACCACAGTAATTGCATGGTTTCTCAAGGGGTTCTGCTTAGTATGGATGGGGGTATGGGACTTCATTCATGTATTTCACAAGTAAACTTTGAGAGGGGTCATGATATGTCTTTTATGATTTTATGATTATGAGTTGACAGCATGTTTTAAACAGTTTTCTTTTTCTTTATATTGCACTTGTTTTAAACTGCTTTATAATGAAATGAGTTCAGTTAAGTATTCATTAGTTGAGAAGAGCCAAGGTAAGTGTTTCTTTCAGATCCTTTTCAAGCATATGTTATGTTTAGCATTCCAACTCGCATACTCGTACATTCAATGTACTGATGCCAGTTGGCATGCATTGTCTTATGATGCAGACGCAGGTAACTAGGATCGGCATTCCGACACATCATTTATCCAGTGAGTAGTTCAGAGCCTGTTGGTGAGCCTCATTGCATTCCGTAGGATCCATTTCATTATTTTCTAGTTTAGTTCATTAGAATGTTGTGGGGTTTGTCCCAACATCCATCTCAGTTGTTTAGAGGCTTCATAGATAGATAGACAGTCAGTTAGTCATTTGTCTTTAATTTGTTATTGACTTATGTTCAGAGTTGAGTTTCCATTTTGGCTAAGTTAAATGTTTATTTTTAAAACATTATGAGTTCAATTTGAGCAGTTCAGTTTATTCTTTTAAAGTACATGTATAGTGTTTGATCATTATAAATATACATATAGTCTTCCGCTGAGTAAGTAAGTCAGGCCAAGGGTTCGCTTGGGGCCAGCAATGGTCTTCGAGTGCCGGCCACGGCCAGGGTGTAGTCTCGGGGCGTGAACTTTGAACAGAACCTTAAAAGGGGTTCTTGAAAGCAAAACACTAGAAGGAAATCTGTTTATAAGATAAGTAGTTGTTAACAAGCATTCCCCCAATAACCAATAGGAAGGTGAGATTGATATAAAAGAGTTCTTGATGTTTCCAATAAATGCTTGTGTTTTCTCTCCACTAGTCCATTTTGTTGTGGAGTGTAGACACAAGTAGTTTGATGAATAATTTCCTTGGAAAGAAAATTTTGGGATTGAATTTTCCCACAACCTAATTCAAAAGCATTGCTAATAATTTTAACTTTGGAATTGAATTGTCTTTCTACCACAGAAATAAAAGATTGAAGGACAGAGAAGGCATTTGATTTAGTCTCAAGTAGATGAGTCCAAATAGCTCTACTAAAATCATCAACAATTGTAAGAAAATACCTATACCCATCATGTGTAGTAGATTTATAAGGACCCCAAGTATCCACATGAATTAAGTTAAAAGCAACCTTGGTACAAATAGAACTAGAAGGAAAAGATAAGTTTGATTGCCTTGCCATAGGACAAATAACACAAGGATAAGATATATTTGAACAAGATTTAGACAATTGAAAAACTCTCTTCATATTACTCATTGGCATATGGCCTAATCTATAGTTCCATAGCTTTTCTTTTACATTGGAATCAAAGAAACTAGAACAAGAAGTAAACGCATTTATCAAAGAACTTGAAAACGATAGACTATGAAGATGGAACTAGATAGGCTCTTTGTAGAAATTGTTGGCTGACTTGACTTGAAGATCTATAAACCTCTTTATTCGTTACCAAGCACCAGAGGCCTCTATAGTGAAGGAACATGTAACATGAAACAAGCGTTAGGGGTAAAAAGCACATATTTTTGAAGTTGTTTACATAATTTGTGAATCGAGATAAGATTGAATCTGAAAGAAGGAATATAGAGAACATTTTGTAGAACTAGGTTGGATAAAAGAGAAACAGATACTGAATGAGTAACCTTTACTTTATGAGAATTAGGCAGAGTTACCATGATAGGTTTAGGTAAAAGATTGAAACTTCTATCAAAAGTCATATGCTCAGATGCTCCACTATCTAATATCCAAGTACAAGTGTCAACTTTAAATAGGTAAGCATAAGAATTAAAGAGCTTAGTCATAGCAGCACAAGTGAGGTTTGCAGATGCATTGGTAGACCCATCATTCTTTTGATTCAGTTTCTGCAAAAATTGCAGAAGTTGTGCCACGTTTTCTTGACTGAGAGAATTCACATCTGAATCATTTTCCACTCCTTGATGAGTACATTTTCATGTACTAAAAACATTGTTGGCAATAGTACCCTTTTGATACTTCTTAGATTTAGTGAACTTGAAATCTGAAGAAAAACCATGAATTTTATAGCAATGATCAATAGTATGTCCTATCTTCTTACAATAGTTGCACGCCAAAGAAGTTTTCTTAATGGGATTTCCTTGTTGAGTTTTGTAATCATTGAACCTCATTTCTCCTGCATTACCAACAAGAAATGATGTTGATTCTCCTAGATAAGCAGGAGTAGCATGAATTTCCCTTTGTTTGTCATCTTGAATAATAAGAGAATAAGCCTGATCAATAGTAGGAAAAGGGGAAGATAACAAAATAATACTTCTAACCCCTATGAAAGTGCCATTTAGACCAATAAGAAATTGAAGCAACCTTTCATCCTGATGAGCTTTTATACTCTTTTCTTTTGCTCCACAGAGACACTCACAACTACAAGCAGAGAAAGTGTTTAGTGCATCTAACTCATCCCAAAAAACTCTTCAATTTTGTGAAATATGCAGAAATGTTATAATTTCCTTGAACTACAACATTTAAGTCTTTTTGAAGTTGAAACAATTGGGCACCATTAGCCTGACCAAATCTATCTTCCAGGTCAGACCATAAAACTTTGGCACTTTGGGAGTACAAGACAAACTCAACAATTTCTTTTGAGAGAGAATTGAGTAACCAGGACAAGACCATGTCATTACATCTAGACCAAGACTTTTGAAGAGTTATATCAATAGGAACAACTAGGGATCCATCAATGAATCCTAGATTGTTCTTAGAGTTATATTAACATCCCCACCATAACTCCTACCATCAAAAACAATGGAGACAAGGTTCGTGCCGGGATAATCAGAAGGGTGAATATAGAAAGCATGTGATGAATCTACTGCATTAATTGCAGGAACTCTATCACTCGTTTCTGTGATTTGAGTATTGGATGATTCAATTTCAACCATTTTCGAAAATAGAGAAAAAAAATGAAAGCGGAAGAATAAAAACAATTAGCATTGCTCTGATACCATGAAAGAATAAATGAAGAATAGTATAGAAATATTTCTTCTTGTATTTCTCAATGAATAAAACTATACAATTAGGTTGTATTTATACAAGTGGTAAGCCCTAAAAGAATATTCTCACGATCAAAAGGAAAAAATATCAAAAGAATATTTACATGACAAAATTAGAAAAGGAAAAGAATATCTCCATATCTCCTATGTATGCGCAGAATATATGAAAATAAAAAATAAATCCAGCAGTTAGATCGATCCTATGCATAACTTTAAAGCAATGAACCAAACCCTGCATGTATAATTTATATAAAAAAAACACGAAAATGTCGAATCAAATGAATTTGGTTCATGTAAATATAAGGTAATCAAACTTAGTCATTGTAGGACAATGTAGAAGTCATACTTGATATTTCTAACTTTATGAATTCATCTTCCTCCAAAAAAAAATTAGGTGTTTCTAAATAAAGTGAAGATGTCAAACTTGCTATACGCTATATTGTTACTCTCATATCATAAATTAATTTAGTTGGTTTATAAAAAAATCATATCAGCTTCAAAAATTAAATGCAAAGAATATCGTTATTAATTTTAAAAGCAAAACAATCATTTAGATGAATAAAATAGAATAGTTCAGAGTATTAGACTCTTTTTTTTTAAATGTTCAATTAGTATGAATTAAGTAAAAAAAAAGGTTTATTTTAATTCACCGAATAATTGCATAGCATTGAAAGAGGTTATGTAGTTGTTTGTACCTAGAACGCCATCCTAAATTTTTCTGTTTTTATCTCTTTTCTCTTCACCTGAATTCATGAATATACACACCTCAACTATTGATTAGTTTAAGCAAAAGCAAAATAAAATTAAAAAACAAAATCCTCTCGTGTCCATTTGTATTCCAAAACATTGTAGTTGTGAACATAATAAGTATAATTATTAGTAAATAATTGAGAATACCAAAATTACTCCAAGTCAAATAGAACCGGATACATTGCAAGGCAATAAGTATAGTGATTTTACATTTCTACACAAAATAGTAACAAGAAATTCCAGAGAGAGAAAATATCAAAAATAAAGAAATAGAATTGAAACAATCCTTTGTAATTTGAAAAAATCTATAAATGATAAAAATCTTACAAACAAACAATAGAAGATGGAAAAAGAAGGAAGTTTATCATAGGAGTATGTAGAAATGTTAGAGGAAGAATTCAAAATGACAAATTTGTATTTGGTAGTGGTATATATTAATTTAGCTACAACTCTTCATATTCTTTAATTTAAGACTAAAAGGGGGAAAACATTGATTCATGTACTTATTTAAAATTCTAGAAATCTTATTTGGCTCTTGTTTTTCCACATTCCCTTTCTAATAAATAACTTACAATTCAAAAAATAATTAAAATAATATTATTTAATTAATTAGATGTATAACTTAGTCTAGGGGTAAAATGATAATTCAACTTTTCATCTTTGGCGCTTCCCACTTTTGGTAAGATATATATATATATTTGGGGCACATGTTTCGAACGTATACACAGTAAAACTGTATAATTTGGGGGGGGGGGGGATAACATTTATTATTATTAAGTTAAATTACAATTTCTGACTTTACTTCAATTATAAAAAATAGTCTGAACATATTTTTTTCTTTTGGGATTAGTTAACATAAAATACTAAACATATATAGATTCCTGATAATAGTAAAGAATAAGCATATATAGATTCCTGATAATAGAAACATTTCACATGTAATTTGACTACAATCCATACAATTATATAAGACTTGCTAAAATACTTGATAGCTTTCTCGATTCTTGCTCCCCCTAGAAGTCTATGATTACAAAAATCTAGTTGATCACTTTTGAAAAATACAAGCTTATGCATTCGCCTAGAGCTTCAAATTCTTTGTTGAAGATGCATCAATACCAGTTGAAAATCTTAAATTATTCAAAGAAAAAAGAGGAAACTCAATGAAATATCATGACATAGTCTTCTTGTCTTTGTCCTATTAGAAAAAATAAAGTGAATAGTTGCATTCCAAACAAATCATTCCAATAACAATTTCAGAATCATACCCATAATTTCTCCCACTGTGATAACTTTCTTACTCTATTTCTACATATGCATATAATTTTTTAATTGCAAGGCAATTGAAAGGACTAACACATGTAACCATAGTCTTTTAATTCTTTATAATTTAGTTAATTGCATGAAAATTGAAGGGTTTAATATATGTAACAATAGTCTTTTAATTTGGCTTTAACTTGGTTTGTCGAAATTGCTTGGTCATTGTATTAATTGTATGGTTATTATAGAGTAATATGATAACGACGGGTAATAAAGAGACTCAACTACAATTATTATAGTTATCATTATAATGATTAATTCAATTTATTTGTTTATGTTTAATAAAAATATTAGAATGTGGATGTAATTCAATTTTTAACTTTAGGCTTCCTATTTATAATTTATAAAATATATAAGTATGATGATATAAATTATAATAATAGTAAAATACTAATAATGTTGTATTATTATTATATGATCAACTTTTCATCTCTCCCTATGTATTCTATATTTTAGAATGTATCTATTACCAAAGATACATGTATCTAACTTGACTTGAAATATGGTACGAAACTAGACAATATATAATTATTTCAAACTATAGAGTGGATTAGTATTTATGATAGAAATATTTGTGTAATTATATAAAAAAATTCAACTATGTTTGATGGGTTGTTATCTTCAATCAAAATGAATGAATGAAGTCAAGTCGTGCTATCGCTAACAAAGAAATTACCCTTATTTTTTCTTTTCACCTTTATCTGCTTGTACTTTTAGTGGTCCATTGTGTGCATATTACATTGGAATTTCCAAGAAATTTCGTACATACTTCTTTTACAGTATATATTATTACTTTTTTTTTACCGATTATTTATCTTCAAGATGCAATTAAGTTTAGTCTATATGCTTTTTCAGTTACAAAGAAATTGTTATGATATTACCTTACAATTTGAAATAAACAAGGCTCACAATTTGTTAGGTAAAATTAGTTTCAAATAAACGAGGATCAAAATTCGTTAGGTAAAGCTTCATTTCAACTGAGAAATATTTTAATCCTAAGTTAAGTTCTAATGGATATCAATAAAGTTGGTATAATATTTCAGGTTTAAATTTTATCAGATGCAATAACTCATAGGTGATTTAGTTCCTTTTGTCAAAATCTTGAGGATAACACCACATATATAAATGTAATTTTCATTAGCAATAATGATTATGCAACAAAGGTTGTTGGTGCTGCAACTTGTTGAAATTTTATTTTGATTACGAAAGATTTGTTTTTTATTACACTATTCTTTTCCTAGAACATTAGAGATTCGTTTTTCTTTTTCAGTGTATATAATATTTTTCTTCATTTACTTTGTTATGTAAATAAGCTTAGAGTTTAACTATTGAGTATTATAAATAGGGGTCTTTCGTATAGTTGATTCATCTAAAAGTACAAGAAAAAAATTGTATACATCACTTTATTTATTTAGTGGTATCAGAGCAGTGTTAGTTTTTTATTTTTCTTCTTCTTACTTTGTCTCATAATCTTTTAATATATTTGATTCTTAGAGTGATAAGATAACTAAAAAGAGTGATACAATCCCTACAACTAATGTTGTAGATTCATCACATGCTTTCAACACTTATGTTTTTTGTTTAAAGTTGACAGTAATTATTAAATATTAGATAATGGAGCATATGACTTTTGATTAAAAAAAATTCACTACTTTAAGTCTTCTTTCTAAATCTGTAATTGTAACTCTTTCCAATTCTCACAAAGTTAAAGTTACTCATTCAAGATCTTTTTCTCTGTAATTGTAACTCTTTCCAATTCTCACAAAGTTAAAGTTACTCATTCAAGATCTTTTTCTCTGTAATTGTAACTCTTTCCAATTCTCACAAAGTTAAAGTTACTCATTCAAGATCTTTTTCTCTCTTGAATAATATAATTGTCCAAAACGTTCTATAATATATATATATACACCTTTTTTAGGTTCAATTTGATCTCTATTCATAAATTATGTAAATAATTTCAGTAATCTATTCTTTTCACTCCTGGTACTTGTTTCACGTTGAAGGACCCTTAACTAAAGAGCCCTCAAATGCTTGTGTCACACCCTGAGCCTACACCGTGAATGTGACCGGCACTTGATAATCATTGTTGGTCCAAACGAACCCTTGGTCTAGCTGACTACTTAGCTAAAGAGTAAACATACATGCAGAAACCTTATACAATGAACATTTAAAATTAATTAAATATATCTCATACAAAAGTCTAGAATAAGCCCGAATATGAATAATGATAATAATGTTTAAACTTCTGAAAACAAAAGATTAAATTTACTCGCTGAATTTATCTATCTATGAAGCCTCTACTAACTGAAGATATGTGTCTGAAAAAGACCCACGGCTACCTGACTATTCAACTAACAATGACTGAAAAATTAAATAAACTAAACTAACTAAATTAGAGCCCTCCGGAAGTGAGGAGGTGTCACCAACTGCTAGTGGAAAGAGATCTTACTGAACAACTGCTATTGTGAGTACCTGAAGCTGCATCATAAAATAATGCAATGCCAAATGACGTCAGTACATGGAATATACGATATGTAATAAGAGTGAATGAAATAAATAACTAAACTAAAAAGAAACTGAAAGTAAAACATGAACATGAGGTGAAATCATTAAAGCTCTAAATAAAATATGCAATAATAGCAAAATACTGAAATAATATACTTTACATTTCTTGGGGAGTTTCTCTAACCGACAATCATCATTATGAGTCTCATGATGATACGTCTAGCCCAGATTACCACATATATCATATACCTGCCGGAGTATAGGACAACAACACTTAACTCATGGATCCATCTAAAATCCCTCAACGAGGCTGTGAGGAGTCACCTGAATCAATGACACAATCCTATCTACACTGGCGGCATAGTTTATGGGTTTTGAGTTGTCTTAACAGCTACCAAAATCGATGCTCAATACTACTCCCAAAACATGTAATAATCCTCATACTGTAAAGATGTCCCACTTTAGGGGAAAACTAAAAGTCTGATAGTTTGAGTCTATGCTCAATAATTGTCACGACCCAACCCACCGGGACATGCGGGCACCTACTCTAACACCTAAGTAGGAGAACCCTCAATTCCCAAACAGTTAAAAACATGTGGCAAATTAAGAAAAGTAAGATAGAAACAATTTCATGGAGATTTTCACAAATAAGAGTTTAAAACAATTCGAGTTAAGACTTGTAAAGTAATTAACACCACAGGAATCTAGTCTAAACAGGTACAAGAGCTACTAAGAGTACAAAGTATAACAAAGTTATAAATGACGCAACTCCCACTACACGAAAGGAAAAATAGAAGCTGTTGGAGATTGCCTTCGTCTTCACCTATGAAACAGCTCTGACCCTGCAACCAGACTATACCAAAAAGACATAGCAAGAGTAGTATCAGTACAACCACACGAACTAGTAGGCATCATCGGTCAACCTGATACCCACCGCATAATATAAGAAATCGACTAGCAAAAACATGCAATAAGACTATTCATTCCTCCACCTTTATATTTTCCTGCTCTTACCATTCCCAAATACTTTAATCATACTAGTACACTTGACTTTCAACCCCTTAATCTTTCCAGTCTTGCTCATAGCTTAACCTTTCTAGTTACTAGAGAGGTTTCCAGATGTAACCACTACCAACCCGGCCAACCACTCACGACATACCCCTTACTCCTTTTCACATCTCTACTCCCCTTCTGGTGAAATACCCAACTATTAGTATCACAACATATCACCACCCCAATCCTCACGACTATACACATGATCACCTTTCTAAATAACAATGACAACACAAGGACCAGTGGTCTCCACTTACCATCCCACATTCCAATTTGGTCCTGACCATTCACAGTTCATTCATTAACGAAATACACCCAATTACCTTACGACACTGCGAACTCACATAAATAAACATAATATACAATCCAGTTATCTTTTCAGGAAACATACTTAATTCCACATTATCAATAACAGGTAAATATGAAAATTCAATCATAAGTGGTCTTCTCATGGAACCCACACCCAAACTGTTAGTGTGACGTTGGTATGTGACACCCGATCCAATGTATGTTAGTGTACCGAAACGTGACACCCGATTCAATCAGCACAATCACATCCATAACGTACAATACTTACATCACATAGTCAAGTACTCAATTTCATGGCATGCATTGTTCATAATCAATTCATTAGGTTTGTTTCCACTTTTTATGCTTCGCATACACGCATGCATACTATATAGCAATCAATCGACATACATCACACAAATAGGAAATCAAACCATCACCAAACCCTAGTTCACGAGATAGGGCTTTCCCCTACGGTATGCTTCTGATGTAATACCTAGGAATATACGTATAATCATCTCTTTGTCATTTCATAAAAGCTTATGCATGAATTCTACCGTCAATTACCAATATACAACGCAATGAGTCACGGATTTATAACTACTCAATTAATAAAACCTAGCCTACCTGGGCGCCAAGCATTCGAAGAGGGATTGTAGCTCGAAATTTGGTTTCCGAATGATGGGATGGGGGATTTGACCGAAAATCCACACGCTATTGACATCCTTACGCTAGAAATCTGTTTCTCCTTCCTTCCCAAGCCTAGAGCAGTCTTTTGAGGGTTTCTGGTGATCCTCACCTCTTTTTGGTATTTTTCGAAAAAGGAGAAAATCAGACTTCGCGTTATTTACATTCTGTCTCGCCCATCCCACTTTGGTGGCCAATTATCCCGCTAGAGCACCGCCGCCCTAGAGGCATCTGGCCCGCTCTTGTGGGCTGAGAGACCCGGTTTTTCCCGATATTTTTTCTTTCCTAATTAACGACGGTTCGGGTCGTTACAATAGTACTTCATTAATATTGACCTGAGCTTAAATGAACTTGACTATACTTTTCTGAAAATCTTGTTTTGAATCACTCTTCTGTATACTCTTTTATCAATGCACTGAATTTACTAAATTGACTAAAAAGCTTTTCTCTAAAACTGATTTTGCTTTCTTTAAACTAACCTTGTTTTCTTCGTGAACATAATGCATAAGAACTAATATATCAAGGCTTTCATAAAATTCAAATTAAATATGGTTCATGGGTTGAAATAATCATGATTAATGATTTAGTATCAACCAATAAATAATAAACTGAAATACCAACAACAAAAATCAATAATTCATGATAAGAGAGTAAGTAAAACTTTTGAATGTAGTAAACCTTGGTTTTGAAACTCTAGTTAAACCTTGCTAACTGAAATTTAGATGTACGAAGTGGGGAAGAACTCATTCACTCACTATAATAGTCTTACATACCTTGAATCACTCTAATTGAAACTCTAACATTGAAAGGGACCCCAAAAGTCTTTTCTTGAACTTTTGGATGAGTTCTTGTTTTCGCTAGATATAGGAGAAAGATTTGATGTTAGAATATGTTAAGAATTCGTGATTAGAGATTGAGATTGTTTAGAAATGATTTAGATACATTAGAGGAACGTACCTTGGTATTGGAGATGAAGGAGAGAAGATAATTTGAGAGAAAATAAGTCATACGTCGTCCAAGATGAATTTTATAATGACCCACCAACTTAACTTAATAATAGAACGTCTTAAAATCTAGACCATCAAAAATTGGCTTGGCACAGTGCGCCCACGCTATAGGTTGCTTAGTGCATAACCACTTCAAGAAGGCTTCTGGAAAAATAGGCTGGCGCAGGAACGTGGAGCACACGACCAATTTGATGTCCCTCTATGAAATACAGATAAATTTTTAGTCAAGAGTCAGATTGACGAGCGGTTGGCGGCATTGGAAAGAATATTCGTAGAACTTTAATTTAATATGTCATGGGTAACTTAGCTCTTACTATTCCGAGAGATATGGTTGTTTGAAGTTTACCCTTGTCTTAACTCATGCGAATACATAGCCGATAGAAATGTTTTGAACTTGGTTTGGTGTTTGAGGTACCTTACAACCCTAAAACACATCTGATACACTTACTACACTTAGTAAAGGACCATAAAATATATGAACAACTTAGAAATCATCAGGTTCAGGCCTATACGCATACAAAGGATGGTTCAAATCTTTGCTTAGAAGTTGCAGGATGTTACAGGTTGATAAAGAGAAAGAAGGTTTATAAACTCTCAAGTCAAGTCAGCCATAAATTCCTACAAAGAACCTACCTAATTCCAGTCCTCACAGTCGGTTTTTATCTGGTTCTTTAGGAGTTAACTTTGTTTCTTGTTCAAGTTATTTTGATCAAAATGTAAAGGAAAAATTATGGCACTACATATTAGGCTATATGCCAACAAATACTATAAAGAAAGTTTTTCCAGAGTTTTCACCTAACTAAGGATTCGTACTACCAGACTCAAGTTTGCTACATCAGTCTATAAAGAGCTAAAATCATATGAAGAAACGTCGGAAGATTTCTAAGGCATAACGGATACAAAATATAGCAATTCTAAGATAGTCACTAGCCTACGCCTAGGCTAAGGCTAAGAATAAGTCACACACAACAATAAAAGAAGGAAATAAATTACAACATGGCAAGGAAACAACCCAACTAATGTAAACATGCTTTAATTCCCCCAAAATTACCCAGAAAAAAAAAAGGCTAAGGCAAGATTTCTATCAACTAAACACGAAACAAGCTAAGAACCCTATCAAAACTAGCTAATCAACATGTTAATACCAACAAGCTCAATCTAAGATTGATAAGTTATAGCCTGCATATAAGCTTGTCACATGCGCTCTTAAGTCCACTAAACCAAAACTTTACCCTTTTGAACCGCCTCTAATAGCTACCACACTAACAATAGATTATCAGGATGTACTATAGACGTTTTGACATCCATATTGCTATAATTGAAAATGACACCAAAAATGAGTCCAAGATGACATTTCGGAACCCGCGCGATGAACCCCGCAATTGACTCCTACAATTAGTCCTATTCAGCTCAAGGAGCTCCTACCCCAAAGAGGAGCAGAATTCCAAGCTAAAATCAACCCAAAATAGTTCATGCACCATGAGAACAAGAAATCACCTTTGAAGTTAAAAATAGAGAATAAGGAAGAAGACTTATGACAAAAACGCGCAACCAACGAGCCTAATAAACTCCCGAAGCAATACCGCAACCATTTCTCACAACAACCAACAAATTCCCACAAAGAAACGAGTTCCCAAAAGAAATATGTGAATGAGAGTGCCTTGGAGGAAATAAGGTTGAAAAGCATATTTAACTACCAACAGTTGCCGTTAAAGTGGTCACTTTCGCTGCTTAAGCGACCTCGCTAAAAATACACCACTAACGCTTAAGCAGCTAGGCTCAAACTGGAGGCTTGCTAAAGCAACACCCTGGCCACTTAGGGAACTAGCCCTTTACTGTAAAGGCCAGCTAAAGTGGCACCATGGTCGCTTAAGCAACTACCGCTTAAGCGGTACAAGGGCTCCTAAGGCGCTTACACCAGCACCAGGCACCAACAAATTCAATTAATCCCCAATGGACTCTGCTTGGGTGCTCGAGATTAGTTCGGAAACACGTACACATAAACCAACTATGTTACCCCATAGAATTTGATATTCCAAACTAACTGGAGATGTCAAAACTTCCAATGGAGGTTGCCTTGACAAGAAGTGGGTCATGTACCTAAGCTCCATTTAAGACAAAATCCATGAGGTAAATAAAAATGACTCTAGAAGCCTCGGGACCCAAAACAAAAGATCATTCAAGACCAAACTCGACGTTCGAAAGTTAACAGAACTATCAAAATTGCATTATGAGGTCGTCTACCTGAAGTTTTGACCAAAGTCAACCATTCAAGTTTTGAAAGATCTAAAACATGTAAACTAGCATATACGTGTTCCTCAAACTATTTTTTAGAATCTAACTAATAATATTTTCTACTCTATTCTAGAATGTCTCTCAAACTATTTAATTCTAGAACTATCCTTTCTACAATATTTCTAGACTTTTCTCTCTATACTACTCATTCTAGAGATTTTCCTTCAATTCTCTACAACTTTGAATATTCTAGATTCTTCTTGACTTGTCTTAGATGATAATTAAGTTGGTGATAATTCTTAACACTCCCCCCTCAACACCAACTTATTTTTTTATTTATGTTTGTTGTGAGTGATTCTTGAAACTATGCAAGTATCATGATGTTCATGCCCTTAGAGGATCTCTACCTTTGTCAGATTATTTCGATCTTATGTTTTGAAGCATCTTCAAAGGTAGCAGTATCTTTGATATTGACCACCTCTGCTAATGTTGCATCTATATAGTTGGCATTTGAGCGTTTCGATAGTGTCCTCCTTCTTAGTTGAGGTTGCGAAGCTTCTTGGACTCTTTCTTGCAATTGTTCTGGAGTTTCATGTAATCTAGTTTTCCATGAACTCTTATTTCTCCTTTTGAAGATATTTCCTCTGTATGTGAATTATATTTTCACATACCTCTTGTTTTGGTTATGCCTTAATTCCTTGTCCTTCTTCTTCAAGTTTATGTTGTAGCTTTTGCTTCAATTCTCTTGAGTTTGATAGTGTGATTCTTCGTACCACCATCTTGGTGTTTCTTCAAGTACCACATAAGTTATCTTGGTTGGCATGACATCTATCAACTTTAATCTTCTTTCCTCCGTGATTGCCGAGCTTGTTGCTTTGAAGCTTTGATATACCTTAACATCATCCGGCTTGAACACAACATAGTTTTCTAAAGTTATTAGCAGTGACACAGATAATAAGTTCTTCTTCATACCTAGAACATGGGAAACATTTTGAAGTTTCACTTGTCTTGAGTTGTGATGAGGTACGAACACTGTCTTGTCAATATAAGTTTTTGATGTTCTTGAATCATTTGTTATCACCATTACTCGATTGCCTTTATATTCAGTCGTGTTGATAAGATTTTCCTCATCACCGGTCATGTGATTGGAGCATTCCAAAACAACGATCCAATCATATTCATAATCGACTAGTTTATTACTTACAATTGTAACTCCAACCTCATCTTCTTCATTAGGATGAGAGATGATAAGATATTTATGTTGATTGTCTTCTACAACTACATATGAGGTCTGGAAGTCCTATTCTTCTTCTTCATCTGGTTGGTTTTGGGAAGAAGTAGTTGTGTTACCTTCAACTTTCTTTTATCAATAGTCTCTGGCGTAGTATCATTTCTTTCCACAAATGTAGCACTCTTTATTTGTCTTTTGTTGAAGCATTGGTTTGCACACTTGTAATATTAGTTTCTTTGATGTTGAACCTCCAATCGTTTTTGATAGTCTTGTCTTGTGCTGAAGAGTGCCTTATCTTTATCTTTTATAGAGACTTGATAATGTTTTCTCCAAATCTTCTTCATTTGCTAACTCAGATAAAGTTGGTTCTGTATCCTAGCCCTGTATGGTTGTAATCATGCTTTTATACTCCGGTCTTAGACCATAAATAATTATTCTCCTCATTCTTGTCTCTATGATAGCATTCTCTGAATCTAGTTTGATATTTCATCAGATAAAGATTTTACCTTTGAGAAGTACTAACTGATTATCATATTCTGTTGTGAGATTGACAAAAACTCATTTTCAAGCCTTTGTAATCTCGCATCATTCTTCTTTGTGAAAATCATTGCAAGTGTGTCCCAAGCTTCGTTAGGTGTCTTGGTATTCTTAATTCGTTGTAAGAACCCATCCTCAATTGTTACCATGAGAACAAACATGACCTTTCCAGTTTTGACTTGACTTTCCACCTTTTTTGTTGCTTCAACATCTGTTGGTGGTATAGTATATGATCCACCAATAATATCCCATAAATCCTGACCGAAAAAGTAATATTAATTGCCTTATCGTGTTCCATGATCCGTAGTTGCTTGCATTGAGCTCCTCAACACTATTGAAAGTGCTTGCAAAAATCTGTCATTGATTAGTGCCTAGCGACTTTTAGCCTCTAACAATAGCATGTTGGATCTTCTTTGAGTTGTTACCTCGCTATTTATCCATCAAACTTTGATACCACTTGTTGAATATATTTGGAGACGGGCATAGTCGGATGCTTACAACTTTAATTATTATTATTGCAAAGTAAGGATCAGTTTCAGTCTTACAATTTTGCTTACTCACTTGGTTCTTGCTTCAGCAATACTCTTTAATTAACACTCACTCTTGTTTGTTATCATGCTTACTTGCTTTGACCACTTGCTTGGGTAGTTACCACTCTATTTTTGAATGTTCCTCAAACTATTAAATTTTAGAATATTTCTAGACTTTTGTCTCTAAAACACTCATTCTAGAGATCTTCATCCAATTCTCTACAATTCTTGAATATTCTAGATTCTTCTTGACTTGTCTTAGATAATAATTAAATTGGTGATGAATTCTTATCATGTGATTCTCTTCTCTCTTTTATTAAAATTAAATCGAGAAAATAGTCAAATGAGCCCCCAACCTATTAGCGAATTTTCAACTACACACGTATACTTCACGGGAGTCTTATTACACTCCTGGACTATTTTAAAGTGGAATAAATAACCTTTAAGTGTTAAGTTGGCACATAGAGTGCATTTCACTCTCTTTGAGAGAGTGAGAAGCAATACACATGTAAGAAGTTTATTATATTTCTGTTATACTTGAATAATTTATATTTTTTGTATTTATTTACTTCTTAAAAATAAAATCCCCTCCCCTTTAATGGAGGTAATTACTTTTTTTCACCCACTTCCATGGTGAAGAAGAAACAACAATCTTAACACTTCCATCTTTGACGGATTGGCGGTGCCGACGATGACAAGGAAATAATCCATAGAGAAGAGGAAGCCAAAGAACTAAGAAGATAAGTTTATCGGCAACTTTTTCTGGCAACTTTTTAATCTCTTCTTTTTTTCAATTTTCTTCATAATTCACCTCACTTTTCTTTTTTTTTCATATATATAAATCAATCTTTCGAGTTGCCCAAAAACAAACATCAGATTTGTAATTTTATTTACACATAATTTACAATCAAAGAAAGAAATAAAATAAATTCAAGTCCTTGTTCATTTGCTGTAGAAATGTTGATTTTTTTCTTTAACCCATTTGATCAATTTGTCTTTCCAACAATACCTATTAGTGATTTTTGTTCAGATTTATCATTAGAAAAAGATTCTTGATAAGATTTTTCTAAAATCTGATCCTCTTTTGCATTTTTAGCTATCACTAGAAGAAATTTGATATTGTTTTAATGGTGAAAAAAATAATGGAGGGTAATGAAAAGAAGAAGAATGAGAAAGAAAGTAAATCAAAAACAAATTTAAATAGAAAATACACATGTTAAAAATGGGTTGGTGTGTGTGTTTCACTTCACACAATAAATTTGGGTATATCATTTTAGGGTGAACTTAATTTCATTTTGAAATAGTCCAACAGGGTAATAAGTGTATAATTAGAAATTCGATAATAGATTGAGGGGTATTTAGCTATTTTCTCAATTAAATCTACACTTGCAAGTTGAATATTGTGAATTTCGTCAACTTTTCCTGGTTAATTTAATGACTAAAATGGTAGCTAATAGTCAATTCTTATTAGGAACCTAATAATAAAACGAATTGGTACACACTTTTTTTGTGAATTCTGGTGGAGTATACATGATATATGACAACAACAAGAATTTTTTATCAAATTAAGTCATTATTTAAAGCAATTCACCAATATAATACATTTTTTAATTTTTTTTACAAAACTAATATAAACATATTTCACAATAACATTTTTGGATATAATTTATTTTTAAAAAATTCAACCGTTCTCTGACGGTGTTAAGTTGAGAAACGTTATTATGAGTAACGGTTTATGCTATGAGTAAAGTTTTATAATACGTTATTGTGAGTCACATCTTACACCTAAAACGTTACTCACGGTAGCGTTTCTTAATAATCCAATCAAGGGACACCGAATCCTGCAAATTTAGAATTGAATCCTGCAAAGTATACACTCCCTTTGTCTCAATTTATGTGACACATTTCGGATCCGAGATTCAAACAAGTTTATGTTTGACCGCAAATTTTTCACATATTTTTTAAATAATATGAATTGTCAATAGTTGTGACTTATTACTTTTTACTTAGTTTACAAATACATAAATTTCATTTTTAAAAAATTGAAAATTTCATGAGCAAATTCTTGATCAAACTTAAACTATTTGACTCTCGAAAAATGAAATTTGTCGCATAAATTGGGACAGAGAGGGTATATTAATAATTTGTACTCTAAAAGGTTATTTCTTCAATTACCGGGAGATAATTTGTGTATACGGATAAAAAAAATTCTTATAAAATTATTACACTAAAATTCATTAAAATATAGATTTGTTTTACAAACTATAGCTATATTTGTTGGATTCGATTCTAAATTTACAGGATTCGATGTCACGTGATTGGATTCTTAAGAAACGTTAATGTGAGTAACGCTTTAAGTGTAAAGTATGACTCATAGTAACGTATTATAAAATTTTACTACGAGTAACGTTTTTAGCGTAAAATATTATTCACAGTGACGTTTCTCAACTTAATTGATTTTAAAAAAATAAAATATACCCTAAAACGTTACTGTGAAATACATTTATACTAGTTTTGTAAAAAATTAAAAAAAACGTATTATTTTGGTGAATTGCTTTAAATAATGGCTTAGTTTGATCAAAAGATCCAACAAGAGCTTAAACTTGTTTTACAGGTTTTTGTTATGTTGTGTGAAGAAATTTTAAAACTTGCGAAGCATGCACCTAAACGCATTAATGAACTTAGAAGTAGGAATTCATAAATTGTACATTCTGATGAATTTCTCTGAAATATTTGACATACAAATTTAGATGAATTGAGAGATCTACTAATAGTTGTCCTACTTTAGTTCTTCCAAGGACTTTTTGTTGGAAGAAAACCAATGGGGCACTATTCTTTAGTTCTTCCAAGGACTTTCTGTTGAACTTCCCAAGACTGTTAGATGGAACTAGTACTCCCTCCGTCAAACAATAGTTGTCAACAATCTTCAATGACAATAAATATAAATCTGGAAATAAATGTGTACCCTAATAACAAAGTAAGGAGGTGTGTACAATTAACTACTTTATATATCCTTGTACTCTGTAACTGTAATTAGCCAAGACATCGATTCAAACTCATGACATGACGTCGATATAAGTACAAAATGACAAATAAGAAATAGAAAACGACTAGCAGTATATCTATTTCTGTAAAAACATAAATGTCAGGAATGCAACCAATTTCTTTATTAGGCTTAGCCAACCACAAGTCATGAAGTAGGAAATTTAAAGAAGCAATTCAGGCAGTTCTCTCAAACTAATATTGTGATATGTATGTACGATTCACTGTGCCTCGAGACACTGTATTTGTGCCTCTATCGGCTGCAACACATTATGGCATGAAAATTACAATGAATAACAAAAGAAAAATGACATATTAATAAATATCATAGTGAACAAAAGAAGGTCCATCACCACTGCTACTAGCTAGGGGACGATAACACCATCAAATCTTATATACTTCATGAAGTAAGACTCATTTCATTGATCAGTCAACAACATTGTAATACCAAATTCATAACGAAACAGATTAGTCACCATAATAATTATAAATTATAAACAACTTGTACTTCAGGTGATGCACGCCGAAATGAGTTTAGCACAATGGGGATTGTGATTGTTCTGCTAGCATGACCACCTGTTTTCGAGGGTTGAATTAGCATTCTCTCCAGCATGGGAGACTTGGCCAACAAAAGCTTGATAAGCTGCAACTCAGGCTCTGAGCCTATAGTCTGTATTAGCTTAACTTCCCTAAGGTGAATAAATGTCACATCTGAGAAAGCTTCCAAATTAAGACATTCTAGTTCTGGAATTTCATCATCTTCATCAATCACCTAAGAAGGATTATAAACAACCCAACTCTCTAAACTTATTGAGGATAATAAGTATGAAACTACGAGAAATAGAAAGGAAAGAGTGGAATGTTTATGAACCTGGATTTCAAAATATTGCAGATGCAGGAAGCTTCTTAACAAGCAAAGAACACACAAGACGTTATCCAATCGCTTCAGAAGAATCGAATCTAAGCAAAGATGTTTGACGCATTTAAGATTAAAAGGGAGCCTTGCTGGTACTTTTTTTGCTACTGCAACCACAAACTAGCGAGAAAATACAAAATGACTCAAAGTCAAAACAATAATTTAATCCATCTATGATTACACTCAATGAAGTGATAAAGCAAATTTACCTTAAGACTAAACCGATTCAACTTGAGATGTTCAAGAGCAGAGAAAGACTCAAGAAAACTTCCTGTCCCCACGTGATATTTCATATGCGTAAGTGAAAGTTTTGCAAGATAGGGGGCACTTTTTAAACATATAAATCCTTCATCTTCGATGTATTCAAAGGATCTCAGCATGGGAGCACTAATTTCAGGGTCATCGATGGCAACACCATCGCACACCAACTGCTCGAGCAATGGACAATTAGGGATTAAACTTTCAAGAACTATGGAAGAAATTGTGACTTCAGATAATTTCAGGCTAATTAACTTGTGAAATCCTTTAAAGGCAGGAGGAACAATCTGTATTTCACAACCAGAGAGAGACAGATACCTCAATTGCGAACATGTAAAAAAAGAAGAATGCATTTTGTATTGGCTACACCCACAGAATGTAAAATCGAGATGCTGAACTCCATTCCTAGAGAGGAAATATACCAACTTGTCAAGCTCAGGACGACCTCTTCCATTAGTATAAAGGGAGAAGATAAACTTAGAAATTGGTCCGGCATGAAAGGTTAAAAGGTGATATAAAATTTTATTAAATTGAATTGAAGAAGATCTCAAGTCCTCTACTAGCCAAGGTGCTATGTGGAGTTCCAATTGAGGAATTCTGCACCACTTATATCTCCATTTCGTGGATAAGATGTTTGTCCGCACCACATCTCGTAAAGGCAAAAATTTAAGAATATCATGAATTACATTCTCAGGAAGGCTACTAAGTACATCCAGAGCTACACTTTGACACGCAATTTCTTTGCCATTAGGAGACATCTGCAGAAAGTAAACAAGAATAAGAAATATCCAAACAATCTACCGTACACAAATGAAAGAAAAGGTTGCCACAACAATACATACATCAAATAGTGTAAGGTATTATTAAGATTTATTATAAAATTAAATACAACATGAAATTTCTTTTTAGCTCACCAGAAAATCAAATAGAACACAACGAATGATGATAAACAAATAAAGGAAGAATCGAAGGGGTGAAGTTTTGGAAAAACACTTACCAGGCTCTCAGTTAGAAACCCTCTTCTGCTCCTGAGTTGCTTATGGTGATAGAGATGATAGAGTAGAGGCCACTGAACTAATCTTGACCTATTCACTTTCCCCAGAAAAAAAAAAGTGAAGGGGTCATTCAAGTGTTGGGAATTAACAATTTGTTTCGTTTAGATGATGGTTACCTATTACTCTCCCCTTGTCATTGTTTGACTTATCACATCCATCAAAAAAATATTAGTGAAAATTTTTACACATCATTTATTATTATATTTTCTTTTTTTTTTCTACCATTTCAAAAAAATATCAAATATCAACAACCTTTTCATTTTAGTATTTAGTATAGTATATGTGATATTTTTTAATATTTAATTAATCAGATATTTTATTTGATGTAGGATAAAATGGTAATTCAACTTTACATTTTGAAAAAATCCACTTTTAATAATATTAATTGTTGGTGTAATATACCACAAATACAATAAATTACAGTTGAAAATAAAATGACAAAATAAATAAACAATTTTTTAGGCTGAGGCGCGGATATCTCGCACTCTTTAAGGAGATTCAAGCTCACTGCGGCATAATCTACACCGATCCAGCAGTATCACTCTTAACTTGTCCCCTTTAGGATACAACAGTCCAACAACGTCGTACAACTCAAGCAACTCTGGATTAGTTGAAGAGTCCAAAGCTCCACAAAAAAACACACATTCCTTCAACATATAATTATTCTCTTTTGTATAGTGAATATAGTTGAAGACTTGGAATATTTTCTTTGTCTCAACTCTCTTTCACTACACTTACCTCACTGTACACTACAATATTTTCTTGTACTTCTCTTCTTTCTTGGGATACTTCACAAAGGAAGAAACATCACTATTTAAAGGCGAAGAAGTCTTCCATATAATTAATGAGTGGAATGAGGGATAGTAATGTGGGTAGATAAATGTGATAGATGTTACATGAGTTATAAGAAACTAATGGTCATATGAGTTACAAGAAACTAATGACCATGAGAGTTACAAGAACTAATGATCATATATGTTACAAGAACCAATAGTCATCTTCTACCATAATTTATACTCACTAACATATGCACTTAATATTTTGTTTTAAAAATAAAATGCATATACACAAATATTCTCCCACTCATTTTAATATTAAAATAAGAGAGTTCACCAATTTAGTTTGAATGTAGACTATTGTGCATAATAAAGGTGTCCTCTGCATAGAACCTTCACTTAGTAAAACAATAATCTATACTCCAAAGTCAGTGGTGGTCTCAGACTTGAACTACCACTGCTTAAGGGAAATAAAGTATCACTGCTTACACATAATAATTAAGGTGTTGACATAAGCTTTCAAAGTCAACACATAACGGCCTTGTGCCATCTCGATTTTCATGAGCATTATTGAGAACAAACTCATTCTCATCTCAAGCGGCCTACTTTCACACTCACATAGGTGAAATCTGTCAAGGGTGCTCTTATAATTTGACACCCCACTCATACGAGATACAAAATTTCATTAAGAGTTCGAAGACTCAACCTCCACAAATCATTATAGGACAAATGCAATTACATCATAGGGATTGAACAAAACTAATAATAGTGCACTTCACAACAAGTGCACTATTATTTGAAATGGTTTCGGCTAGTGATTTGATATAAAGCCGATGGAAAATGGTTCCAGCTAGTGATTTGATATAAAACCAATAGGAAATGGTTCCGGCTAGTGATTTGATATAAAGCCGATAGAAAATGGTTTTAGTTAGTGATTGACATAAGGCCGATGGAAAATAGTTCCGGCTAGTGATTTGATATAAAGCCAATGGAAAATGCTTCCGGCTAGTGATGTGACATAAAGCCGATGGAAAATGGTCCCAGCGAGAGTTGATTCTCATGTTTTGATGTATTTTTATACTTATGATTGATTTATTGATTGAGCACGGTTGATGTGTTTGATATTTGTGATTTAACTACTTGAGACGTGTTGATTGTTGACTTGGGACTGTGAATATTGAGCCTTATGAACTGTTTATTGTAAAACTATTAGGTTGGGTTGATTTTTCATGCAGGTTGTAGTTTGAGGATGTTCGGTTGGGATGGAAAGGAGTATCCGATTTCGAGCTAGGTTGCCTAGTTTATTAGTTTGCTTGTTGGGTACCATGTTGTTGGTACTCACTCCTTGCTTCTACACTTGTGTACGTTCTGAGCCCGGTACCGTGTGATCGTCCTTCTTCTCTTACTTTCCAAGGCTTATCAAAGGATCATTGAGAGGTAGTTGCTTGTTAGTTGTCACCCCGGCGAACCATCGATCTTTTCCTTTATGTTATGTTTTTTTCTATTTGAGAAACAAAGACTAAGGACTTGTATTTATCTTCCGAATTCTGTTTTTACATTAGTGGCTTGTACAAATGACAACCAAGTTTTAAGGTGTTAATAGAATGAATGAGTTTTCCGCCCTTGTCTTGTTCTTGCTTTATTTTTTTCCCTTTTTCTTTTGTTTCGTTGGGTTGAGGCTGATTTGTCTTGATTGGAATAGAAACGTGTCATCACGTTCATTTTTTGTCCGTGACAAATGGTATCAGAACCCTAGGTTCATAGGTCTCACATGTGTACAAGCCAAGTATAATTAGAGTCTTGAGGATCGGTATGGAGACGACTGTACTAATATTCCAGAGGCTATGAAGACTGTTAGGAAAATTCCAATTGTTCATTATATCTTATCATGTGTGGTTACCCTCGCTTGTGCTGAGTTGCCGCATGTTTTTTTGGCAGATGCCAAGGACTAGAGCTTCTGTTTCTAGTGGTAGAGAAGAGACAGTCCCGATGGAGTTATTGAAACCTCAGCTAGGGGTAGGGGTAGGGGTAGGACCCAAGCTAAAGGTTGTGCTTGTGGAGTAGCACCGGTTAGAGGTCGTGCCTGTGGAGCGGCACCCGCCAGAGGTAGAGCTAGAGAGGTTTCTCTTAAGCCACAGGGTGAGGTTGCTGGGACCAGGTTCCTCCCGAATTTGGAGCTCCTTTGTTTCAGCAGACTTTATTGAGGATGTTTGGTGTATTAGAGCTTTTCTCGGGGTGGTGCTTCAGGCTCACCACATGGTTCTCAGACTGGGCTAAGAGAGTAAACTCTAGGTCAACGGAAGACTCCGGTATACAGGATCAAGTGGGTCAGCCCCAGTGGTCCTGGCACCAGCTATAGGTGTTCAGATTGCTCCTGCGGTTAATTATTCTGATGACAATTAAGAAACAGTGCTATGAAAGGATTTAGAAGATGAAACCACCTTAGTTTCAAGGTGGTAAGAGTGAGGATGTTCATCAGTTTTTTTATAAAAAAAAATAATCAAATTTCAGTTTGAAAGTAAGGTTCTAAGATTGGGTATGGTCGAGTCCCGGTTCGCAAGTCAAGGTCGAATCGGAATTTGAAAGTCAAATCTTTGATCGAAAGTCGAGTCGAGTCAGGTATTGATTCAAAAGTTGGGTCTCATCGGTTGTTGGTTGTTGGGATCAGGACCTAATTTTAAAGTTGGGTCTTGATTCGAGTGACGGGTTCGAATTCTGAATTGGTCGATTGTAGCAACTATGTTTGCTACAACAACTATGACAGTTGTTGCAACAGTTATGATAATTGCTAAAATACCCAAATTAAATTAAACTAATAATAATTGATAGGTCCGCTCTTTCTTCTATCTTTCAAAATAAATAGTTGAATTACAACAACAAAAAAATAAATTAACGAATCAAATTAACATCAAACAAAAAGTAATTCATGTATTACATTAATCCTCTCAAAATAACCTTCCACATTACAATATAGCTATCCACTATAACCTTTTACATATAAAAGCAATATATAATTCAAATATAATTGTCTTGTTTGTAGTTATACTTGGTGATGAACACTGCCAATATTTTCCAGAGAGAAGAGAGTTTCACTATAGGTACAAATACTTTCAATCTGGCCAGGAAATTCTTGGACCTCAAAATGTCTCCAACTCTTATTCTTCATATCATAAATATAAAAAACCAAAACATCATCATGACTTCTCGATGTTATGTGTATTGCAAATACAATTTCTTCAGCACCATACTTGCGAATCATAAACGGATCAAAGTAAAACTCATTAGGTTCCCTTTCTAAAGGAATATGAAGTATCTCATGTTTCCATTCTTCGTGTTCTTCAAAAACCCATAGATAAATGTCGTTACCAAACAAATAATCTGAATATTTCATCATTCCTAATTTTCCATTCACTTCTATTAGCATATTGTCACAATCGATAAAACTACGACATAATTCAATCGACATTGTGATACTTGTGAAAATTTCTGATTTAACATCAAACGCAACTATACAATAGTCCGGAGCAAGGCTAATCCGATAGATAATCCCACTAATGCAAATACCAGATATGTGTCCTGCAATATAATAATCATGTTCGCCATATTTAATCATTTCCCTCCATGATTTATCTATGCCTAAAGTGAAAACCCATGCTCTAGATAACTTTCCGTTAGTTTCAATAGTCAAAACAACTTTATACTTGTTTTCTTCACGCTCAAAACCTATTGAACATATAAAGTCCTCGCCCTCATGAGGAACATCAGGAAGAAATCTTACTTCTCTAGTAGCGGGATTGCAAATGGCAATAACTTCAGATCCCATATACAAAACAAACCATTATCCGACTCAAAATGATAATAATAATCTAAACGACAGTTAATAATTCGATCATACAACTTACTAAAATTGTCAATTTGATGATACTTGGTGGCATTTCGATCTTCATCATGATGAACTTCTATAGCGTAACAAACGTCGTCTATGCATGCAATCAACTTAATATCACCACGATTGATCTTAGAATAATTGGAGATCCACAAAATTTGGTTCCAACACAATTGAATTATGAAATTTTGAAACACACCTAAAACGCATTAAAGACTTAACAAGAAGCTGTGAGAAAATTTGGATGGTAACATCTTGAGGAATTGAGTCTTCTGCCATCTTTGACGGCTGAAGTTGTCCTAATTTTAGGTTTTATAACTTGTTAAAATGCCTATTTTGTTTACTTGTCTTAGTAGATATTTTCCTAATAAATTCCACTAATAGGGCCATAATCTTCTAAAGCCCAAGTCTACCAGTCAAAACGAGGACAATGTATCTGTCCATAGAGCAACTTTCACATATAGCAAACACAAAAATCATATTTGTATGTTATAGTTATAGTTTGCATAATTGCGCTCCATAGCAAATATAAATATGTATATTTCGCTATACATATACAAAAGAAAGAAGTTGTATATAATTTGTTTCTGTTTCGGTATACATATACAAAAGACCAATTGCATAATCTGTGTTTGTATAAAGCGAGAAAGAGAGAAAGGCAAAAGAGAACTAGGCATGGGAATATTTGTATTGTATAATTATAAGTGTATAGAACGAAGATATATGTATTTGCATGTGTATATACAATTTTCTCTCGCTTTATACAAATAGAAAAGCAATTTATACATCTCTCTTTGTATAAGTGAGAGAGGTGAGAGAGAGACTGGCAAGCGAGATCTGGGAGAGTGGCGAGCGAGATTTGGAGAAGGGAGAGAGAGGAATGAAAATATATGTATATATACAATTTCAATTTTCTCTCTCTTTATACAAACACAAACGCATTTTATACATTTGCGTTTGTATAAAAAGCGAGAGAGGCGAGGGAGAGAACGAGAGTGACGAGCGAGATGCACCAGGAGAGAGGCGAAATAGCAACAGTTTGCTATGGGGTACAATTAAATCAAACTATGTTTATAGCATTTAATTTGAATTAATAGTTTGCTATTATATACAATTTTCCCTCCATATGATGTTTCATTTTATTTGAGTAGTCCATAAATCCTTAACATATATCTTACTATTGTATGAGATATAGGTCTAATAATTGTATCAGATACAATTAACTGTTAATATCAACATATATCGCGTATGTTCTTATACATCACGTAAAGTGATGTATCTGATCGATAGGAGAGAGAGGAGATTTTTGTAATTTTTTCAAATAGTAGGAAATATTAGAAAATATGGTAAAATAAGTTGTGTATTTAGGTAATTTTTCCTTTTTTATTGAGAAAATTCCAGAAAAAAACAAACATAATAGACATAATAAGGCTTTATAGATATAATTTCGATAATTGCGCTCCATAGCTATAAATATGTTTGCTATGGAGGTTGCGATTTGTATATTTCGCGCGTGAATATACAAATAGAGTAAGTATATACAAATTCTCTATTTATACATTTAGAAATTTTTCAGAACTCCATTTGTATATTCCACTTGCCAATATACAAACAAGGTAATTTATTGTGAATTTTTCATAAATCGTGTAAAAATAGCTAGGTGTTGAGATGTGGTAGTCCACCGTGAACTGTAGTATAAGGTAAATAGTTTGCTAGAATGTGATAAAGTACTTAACAATAAAGAAAAAGAGTTTTACGCAGAAACCTCATTGCTCAAGGGAGTAAAACAACGACCTGTCACATAGAATTTCAAGTTGTTTTCACTAATATCAAGCAAAGTGTGAATACAAACTCGGTTGTTGGTTCACGAGTCGAGTCCTGATTCAAAAGTTGGGTCTCGCATCGGTTGTTGGGTGTCTGGATCAAGTCTGATTTGAAAGTCAGGTCTCAATTCGAGTGACGGGTTCGAATTTTGGATTGGTCGATCTTGTCCAAATTTGACTGTCGGTGTCAATTCTTGGGTCGAATATCCTATCCAGTTTGAATGTCGGGTCTCAAGTCGAAAGTCGGGGTCATGTCCTAGTCAGATTTTGGATCAATCATCGGGGTTGTATCTTAGTACGGGTGTCGGGGTCATGTCCTAGATCGATTATATGAGGTTGGTTTTCGGGTCAGAAATTATTTTCCTAAAAAGTAATTTTGATTCTCTAGCTAAAAACAAAAGATACTTTTTGAAAAATATTTTTAAAGGGTGGTGGATCAGAGCTAGCTATACATGCACTTTGTTACAAGACCACCTACAGAAAAAAGTGAGTAGGAGGAAGAACAGCATACCAAAGTGGTAACAAGATAGTGAGCTACCCATGCACTCCGTCACAAGACCAGGATGTTATAAAGCAAGAAGACTTACTAAATAATGAAGCTACCCTCCATTAGACAAGATCCGACAAAAACAAACAACGACCATATATCAGCCATGCAATTACAAGTCAAGAATTACATATAAGAACCCTCATTTTCATGTAATGTATACAAGTATACAACCATGTCAACAATCGAAACGAGCCTGTGGATCTGATACCAATATTGTATTTGCACGCTAATCGGCTTGTGAGCCATCTTCTAACACTCTTTTATTGGTGAACCTGATTCAATAATATTTCTCAACGCGTATAATCACTAATTCTTAATGTGATTTGTTTGACTAAATATATAATTTTAATGGAGAAGGCTCAAAAATCTCCTTTTTAACATATTAAAAATAATTCATGATTTGCTTTTGTTGTAGTTGTGCTTCATTTTGAGTTTTGAGTCTTTATTGTTTACAGATAGCAAATCAGGGAAAATTGTAGAGTGTTATGTGGAAAGATGCTCATCAGACAATCCCTGTATAGTTGAATACACTGCTAATTTTACGTGTATTCAAGTTTAGTTCTATAAATTAAATCTGCAGTGCTCACTTTGTCAACATCTTCAGTCTCTTGCTTCTGCTTAGTTAACGATGGTAACTGCCGCATAAACTTCTCAGCAGTTGCACAGGCCTGAAAACCCCACCAAAATTTTACGAAAAACTAGTTCTATAACAAATGCAGCTCATAAGTAAAGACAAAGAACTCAGAGAATGTTTCCCTTACTTGAGGAATTAATATTGATATAGAAGCATCTACAAATTAAGTTGAGAACTATGCCATTTTTTGCCGACTACAAGGGATTCATGATCAAATATCACACAAAAAAAATTTAGAAACTTCCTTATAAAAGACTCCGGTGAACCAATTTAAACAAAGGAAATAGCAATTGAAGTATTCATCTGCTCAAAAACCATGATATTTCAAAACAAACATAATACTAGGTGAAAGCCTAGTCCTTCATTCACATTGAGAAGGGTGAGTAAATAAATTATGGAAACAAAATACTTTATTTCAGAGAATCAATTTAGAGCCATTTAAATTGTAAAAAGAAGCACCATCAGTGAACAAGTCGAAAATCAATTTTGAGTATAGCACAGAACTTAGAACTTAGAAGCAACATTTATTTTCTAATACAATATGTGAAAATGTCCAGATGTGTAAGCAGTTCTTTCTAACTAACTGTCTGGCATCAATTGAGGTATTCATCTTTTCATTATAGAGTTGACTAATTTTCAAGATCAAATTATTGATTTGTGAGTACATTAGGTAAGAATTGAATTAAGATCATATTATCCCGGGATCTGATTTGAAAAATAGAAAATTTAAGCTTATTCACAAAAAAGTTAACTCATCGCTCAGCACAAGCGGAGACAAGGTAGAGAATCAATAGACAAAACTTATTGTTGATATGTACATCACCCCATTAATGTCAATAGAGAAAAGAAGAAATAAAACATAGAGGAAAAACAAACTAATGAAAAGAAGAAAGAAAACACAGAGGAAAGAGTATATTTTTTGGTTTTGGAGAGAATTATATAAAAAGAGAGAAGACAATTTCTCTACCAACTAGTATAGATACCTATATTTAAGCTAATACCCTGAACTTATGGGAAAGAGCTGCAAAGTTTCTGAATGGACTGGCTTCATCGTGGTGTTCACGATCGTCATGTCAGGTGGTTCATCATTGTTTCTTAGAAGAGGAGCAACTGGCCTCAATCTTAGGTTCATCTTTATACAACAAACGAAGTCCAAACTCCTTCATATCTCCAGTGCAAAATATTCTAATGCGTCCATAGTCATTTGGTGTTTTTTCATTTGCCTTAGATTTATCCAATAAGCCAGTAAGAGGTACCAAGAAAAAATGAATAGTAGGTCCAAAATGATGATTTGAATGGTTGGATAAGGCACGTTTTTGGGTGATACGTGTCACCGGCCTCTCATCATAACAAATCAAGTGAGCTATGGTGTCAATTATATCGTCAGAGTAACATACAACAAATCCCAAGAAGTAATCACTTACACACCAATTTTCAGGCAATTTGACTGATATACTTCTACCACCTTCCCGATGGTGGAACCAAATTGGGATATTCTTCGACCAACTCATAGACACTCTTAGTGAGAAGGAATTTGAAGCAGAGATATCATGCTGCAATAATGAGATATTCTGAAACAATGAATTACAGATCGAATCATTACTCCAATCTGCATTTATTGTATCTAATTGCTGGGGAAATTCTGGCAGATGAGTAAGCTTCTTGCAATCTGTTAAATTCAAGGATCGAAGAGAACTAAGTTGGCCTATGCTTTGAGGCAAATTCACAAAATTTCTCATGATATAGTTCCAAAGAGGATAAACATCCAGTGTCTTCCGTAAGGCCTCCATCAATAATGCAGAAACTGAAATTTATATGTGCCGATGAGCGTAACCTTTCATGCACGCAAGGGAACACAAAGTGCACTCCATCTTCTGGTTGATCTGTTGCAAAACTCAATGATTTAAGCTTGTGTAATGACCCTCTTGGTCATTTTTGTGTCTTGCCTTCTGTGTGTCGTTTAGAGCGTTCCTATAGCGACCCCAAGTCATTTACGACTTGTCGGGACTGACAGTTCGGTCACCTGGTCGTTCGTTTGGTCTTGGTGTGAGTTTTTGTGTTTTGGAGCTTTTGAACCTTGAACGATCATTTTTTATCAAAAGTTCAAGAAGATGACATCGGAATCCAATT
>NW_006238953.1:1297775-1299604 GCF_000226075.1 Solanum tuberosum
CGGGTCTCTCTTTCTAGCTGGGCTGGGAGTGTGCTGCTGGCTGGGTGTCCCCGGGTCGCTCTTTCTAGCTGGGCTGGGAGCTGACTGCATGGTAGGACGACTCGCGATATCTACCTCACTCATGGGTCACTCTTTCTAGCTGGGCTGGGAGTGCACTGCTGGTTGGGTGGAGTCTGATGGATTATCTTAGTTACTTTGGGTTGGGAGCCCGGTTTTCTTCTTTCTCAGTAGACTTAGCTTTTCCGTGTACCTGTCGAGCTTATGGGGGTTCGTTCAGGTTCTATTTGAGCTTCTGCACGAGTGTATCTTCTGGGCTTATGGGGGTCCAGTTAGGTTTAGTCTAGTTGTACTTAGTTTGTTTCTGGTATGCTCGTGTGCTTTCTTTTCTTATCCGCTTGACCTCTCTGTGTCTAGATTCTATCCTTTCTTACTGTTTTTACCCTTTTTGCTCAGTCGGCCTATGATGCCTACTGAGTACCTGTTGTGTTGGTACTCATGCTACGCTCTGCATCTATTTCGTGATGCAGGTCCCAGTACCAGTTACCAGCGGTGATTAGTTCCAGCCTTCTTTTGCAGTTGTGATTCGGAGACGAGGGCGATTCTACTTTGGTCGGTTTTTGGGTTCGTTCTGTCTCCTTCTTTTGATTTAGCTAGTCTTGTTGCCTTGAGACACGCTTTGTTGTGGTCCACTTTTTGGGACTTGTACTCTTTTATTAGATAGCTCTGTACTAGTGACTTCCAGGTTCTGGGAGGGATTTCTGTATATATTTATTTTGGATTGCTTCCGCCTTGTTATCCTTGTTTAGATTATTGTTTTCGCTAGTTTCTGCCCTTTTCTCATTGCTTAATGTTCTGGGTTACGGGTTGGCTTACCTACTGGTAGGGTATAGTAGGTGCCATCATGACTCGAGAAATCGGGTCGTGACAGCTTGTTCAGCCGGTTGATCTTTAGAGGATATATACTTCAGGTTAATACTCCGATCTTCAACCAGTTCTCTGATGTAGTGATAGTCTACATCTATGTGCTTGGTATTTTCATGATGAACGGGATTGATTGCTATTTTGATTGCACTAGTGTTGTCTCCGTACAATGTGGTTGATCCTTCAAATTTGATGCCAAGTTCTGATAACAACCTTCGTAGCCACATTATTTCAGAGCATGCAACAGAAATACTTCTATACTCTGCCTCCGTGGATGACTTTGATGTTCGAGATTGTTTCTTGCACTTCCAAGAGATCATGCACGAGTCGAGCATCATGCACCAACCTGTAGTGGATTGTCTTGAATCAGGGCATCCTGCCCAATCTGCATTAGCATATCCCACCATTTCCATATATGAAGATGATGGGAATAAGAGACTTCGATTCACAGTACCTCTTATGTATCTAATAACCCTGAGTAAAGTTGTATAGTGCATCTTGTGAGGCTTGGTAACAAATTGACTTAACACTTGTATTGCATAAGAAATATCAGGACGACTCATAGTAAGATAAATAAGTGATCCAACTATGTCACGATCCGAGCCTACACCCTGGACGTGGCCGGCACTCGAAGATCATTGCTGGTCCCCAAGCGAACCCTCATCCTGGCTGACTACAAGCGGAAGACTAACTCAAGCATGCAAAAGCTTAAAAATTGAATAAAATTCATGAAACTTAACCACAAGCTTTAACTCAAAAGAAAATTGAATAAAAATAAATTATTCAACTCGCCATAAAATAGGCAACTTAAGTCTTTAAAACATTTAATAAAATAAATGATAAAGACTTCTCAACTATACTGACTATCTATGAAGCCTCTAACTGATAAAGATGGAAGTCGGGACAAG
>NW_006238953.1:1300514-1311401 GCF_000226075.1 Solanum tuberosum
AAGCTTAAGTCTTAAAACAAAGTTAAAACGTTTGTAAAAGACTTCTTAAAATATGGTTCATGCCGAATTATGGACATGAACTCAAATACTTGGAACTCAAGCACTTCAATGATACTACTCATTTCAAGAATGTTCAGCTCAGAGTTCATGCGGAATTATGAGCATAAACTACTCAACTCAATGACTCAAAGATACTTCTCATCTCAAGACTGTTCGACTTATAATGTTCATGCGAAATTATGAGCATGAAATATTCCACTCAAGGACTCAAAGATACTTCTCAAAAGGGATTAGAAACTCAACACTTAAAGGCTTAGAACTTGAAGATACCACTTCTCTGAAGGATACTCAACTTACAACGTTCATGCGGAGTTATGGGAATGAAACAACTCGACTCTATGATCTACATAACAATATGGAACTCATGTATACGGCTTTTCTCATTCTATATTTTACTTCCTCAAAACTTAGTTCAAATTGATAGTTGATCTCAAGGATTCACAATTGAACTCAAAGGATTTCTTGAACTCTACTCTTAACTCTCACTTGAATGTGAATTATGAATTCAAGAGTTATGCTTCATGGTATGAAGGATCTTGTAATGATAAAGTAGACTCATGAATACATTCTCCTCACTCGTACTCACTTGCTCGAGTCTTGAAACAAGTTATTAGAAATTGTAGAAGACTCCTCAAAAGGACTTAAAGGACTTTCTTAGAATGTTCGAAAGAATTCTCAAAAACTTAACTCTTAAAACTCTACCTTGAACTTGAATTATGGATTCAAGGTTGTGATTTGTGATAGGAAAGGTCTCATGATGTTTAGGATTGATTTTAGATAGTTAAACATGAGAAAAGACTGAAAACCAATATTTGAGAGTGGGTCCGCGACGCGAAGAGTCTTTTAAAAATTGGTTTTGAAAATGGCTTTTGAGGCAGAACACTCTGTGTCAGCTCCGTGATGCGAAACAGAAATTCTCAAATCTAGGAACCTGCCCCCCGACAAGCAACCAACGTCAAATTTCGACCGACGAAATTTCTTCTTCGTTTTCTAACCCCAATTCGCCTAAATTCGATTATTTTTCTCAATCTCTCTTTAGATTTAGATACCCAGCACATGTACACTAGAATCTAACTCTAACCCTCCATAAATCGACACATTAACCTCAAGAACTCCTCAATCTCAGCCCAATTCAAGAGCGAAAGCAAATTCATGAATACATAACAAGAACATCAAAGCTTCAACTTTTAGAATGAATTTAAAGCTGAAATTAACATGATTGGCGTGTGGGTGAACAAACTCAACACTATGGAAGCTTACATACCTGAATGAATCATCTTCTTGAAGAACTTGAAGGAAAATCTGGAAAGAAGAACCCTAGCCTTAGCTTTTCTTGAATTTCTTGAGCGTAGAATCTTTGGAGTGGATGAGAGGGTTTTGATTTGTGAAAACTGATTTTCTACACGTTTAGGGCAATTTAGATGAACTCCTAAGGGTTTTTAGGACCAAAATACCCCTAAAGAAATAATTAAAATGAGCTGCGAGTTGGAAAGATCTTTCACCAGGCAGTGAGGTCCGTGTTGGCTCCGCGTCGCAGAGCTGTCGCTGAGCTGCTGCCAGGTTTGTGCGACGTTAGTAAATCCGTCATAACTTTTTACTCAGAGCTTGGAATTGAGAAAACTCGATGGCGTTGGAAAGAGGACTCAAAGGGCTTTAATTTTCTATCTTGTAGCTCACCTAAATCATCTTGTAATACGATTTATGGTCATTTGAAGTTGACCCACAACTTAAGAAAAACTAGGAATGACTTGAATGCTTTTCTCTTAGGTTCTTCTTGGAACTCAAGGTGCTACCTCTAGTGACCTTAAGACTTAAGAAATTTTTAATTCCTTGGAAAAATCTCACTCACTACGAAGAACAGTTCGAGTCTTAGCTCAAAAAAATTCTGGGGTGTTATAAACTAGACGTCTATACAAGGTCTGATCGACAAAAATTTCTCCTTCCTCTTTTTTGTATTTTGTATTCGCTTCCATTGGAGTATGAACCTTCTTATGATCTATAAGATTAGCTAATTGAACAAGATCTTCTGCATAATGTTGTTGACTCAATTGTATGCCTTTTTTTCAATAACTTACCTCCAAACCCAAAAAATATGTTAGCTTTCCTAGGTCCTTCATTTAAACGAAGAGTGTAGCAGATCTTTCAAATGAGAGATTCCAACTTCATCATTTCCTGTGATAATCATGTCATCCACATAAAGGAGAAGTATAGTAATACCTGAGGTAGACTGACGAAGGAATAATGAGTAATCTGAATTACTCCGAGTAAAACCAGCACCTAAGATTGTAGTGCTAAACTTTTCAAACCAAGAGCAAGGGGCTTGCTTTAATCCATATAGAGATTTCTTAAGATGACACACCTGATTTTGATTAAAAAAATTGTAACCTAGTGGTGGATTCATGTAGACAACTTCTTGTAACTATCCATGCAAGAAAGCATTTTTTACGTCCATTTGATGTAACTTCCAACCTTTTATTGATGCTAAAGCAAGCAATATACGTATGGTCATCATCTTAGCTACTGGAGCAAATGTTTCATCGTAGTCGATTCCATATTCCTTCTTGTATCCTTGAGCTACCAATCTTGCCTTGTATCAATCTAGGGATCCATCAGCTTTCATCTTGATTGAGTACACCCATCTACTTCCAATAATTGTGGCATTTGCTGGTCTATCCACCATATCCCATGTATCATTCTCCTCAAGGGAAACTAATTCTTCATGCATTGCATCCTCCCAACATTTCTGACCACTAGCCTGCATGTAAGAATTTGGCACAACTATATAATTTAAGGTTGTTAGTAAGGCATAAAAATCGTCCATATTCACCTGTTGAGAATCCATATCGGTCTGGAGGAGGAGTATGGCGAGATGATCGTCTTATGGAGTCAATAGTATTTTGACGTGCAAAAGAAGATTGGTGATTGAGGTTTAATGAAGCATTATATGTATTAGATTGACGAGGTAAAGAACTAGTATTTACCGAATTGGTATCATTATCACAAACAGTGGCGAACCCAGGATTTTCATTCAGGGGGTTCGAAAAATAAAAGTATAAAAGTATAAACGTGTAAATAAGCCAACAATTTTTTTTTCAAGGAATGGAACCCTTGAATTCTTTTGGATTTAAAACCACACTTTTAGCATGTTTTATAAAAAAACAAAAAACAAAAAAAAACGTAAAAAATGAAATTGGAACTTAAAAAAAAAAAAACTAAAACTAAAAAAGTAAAACGCTAACAAGAGGATTTGAACCCTAGACGTCACACTTAGTTTTGAAGGAACTTGCCGCTAGGCTATCTCGTTTTCCTTGTCATTGAGGGGGTTAAAAATATATATATTCACATAAATACAGAAAATTTACCTTATATATACAGTGTAATTTTTTACTGAGACACATGTGAGTCCGCCCCTGATCACAAAAAGGATCAAAGTCATAAGTAGTACCTGTTGTGGCAGAGGACTTCGACGATGGACCAGCGGCTAAATGACTATGGGAAAAAGAATCATGAGTAGAAACTTGCCATGATTTCAGCTATGACGAAGGAACATGCCATGATTAATAAAAATGATGTTTGGGAGTTGGTTGTTAGGCCAGAAGAAAAGAACGTTATCGGTGTCAAATGGGTCTACCGAACAAAGTTCAATCCAGATGGCTCCATCTTCAAGAATAAAGTTAAACTTGTAGTTAAAGGCAATTCTCAGCAGCCTGGAGTGGACTTTGGAGAAACGTTTGCTCCTATCGCGCGGCATGAGATAGTAAAATTTCTAGTCGCTCTTGCAGCACAATACAAGTAGAAAATATTCCATTTGGATGTCAAATCTACATTTCTCAACGGATTGCTTGAGGAAGACATTTATGTTGAACAACCTAAGGGTTTAACAGTTGTAGGTGAAGAAGACAGCGTGTACAAGCTTAAAAAGGCTCTCTTTGGTCTAAAACAAACTCCAAGAGCATGGTATTATAGACGTATAGTAGGCTGGATACTCATTTGTTGTCTCAAGGCTTCAACAGAAGCCTAAATGAGCCTACTCTATTCTTCAAAATACAAGTTGATGGGATGTTTTTATGATACAATTTATGGCAACGATTTGATGATTACAGGTGAAAATTCTCTTGCGGTTCAAGAAGTTAAAAATGAAATGTTAAAAGTTTTTGAGATGTCTGATCTAGGAGAAATGAAGTTTTTCCTGGGAATGGAGTATCTCCATCTTGTGATGGAATTTTCTTATCCCAAAAGAGATATGCTTTGAAACTGTTACAAAGGTTCAAGCTTGACAAGTGCAAAGCTATTGCAACTCCACTTGTTGTGAATGGAAAATTAATAAAGGATGATGGCGAAGAGAGGGAAGATCCAAAAGCTTATATATGTCTTATAGGAAGCCTACTGTATCTAACAACTTCTAGGCCAAAAATAATGTTTACTATCAGTTTATTATCTCGATATATTCCACAACTGCCACCATTGGAACCAATGAAGCAAATGATTGACCAATCATATCATTGGAAGAAACAGAAAATACTAAAAAGTTTGAAGTCACAGCTAATAACATTGATTCAATTGGCATTGACATAATAGGAATATTTCATCTATTAAGGAGGATTCCCCGAATACTTGAAATAGAGATAATCATAGAAAATATGAAATATTTGATAGGATCCATTTCGGGAACGTAGAATGTAAGAGAAATTCAAATATGAAACAATACATCAGCTCTTCTACTAGAAATATCCTTCAATTAAAAGTCCAGCACTAAGCATTTTGGGGTCGCTAAAAGGGTGTTAAGGTATATTAGAGGGACGATTGATTATGGAATCCAGTATAGAAGTGCAGAGAATGAAGCTCTTATTGGCTATTTAGATAGTGATTGGGGTGGATGTTTGGATAATTGAAAAAGCACATCTGGCTACTGTTATTCGCTTGGTTCGGGCATTTTTTCTTAGAGCACAAATAAGCAAGATATTGTAGCTCAATCTTCAGAGGAAGACAAGTATGTGGCTGCTGTTGCTGCTGCATCTGCTACAAATCAAGAAATTTGGTTGAGAAAAATGTTGTTTGAATTGGATCTGTTGCCAAAAGAACCAACAGTGATCTATGTGGACATTAAATCAGCCATTGCAATGGCTGAAAATCTGGTGCAGCACGGAAAAACAAAGCATATATATCAACACCATGCTTTAAGAGATGCTGAGAAGAAATGTGAATGTAACACCTCAGACTTCGGTCAGTTTTTAGCTTTGGGTCAACTTCAAATGACCATATATTTTAGCACATAAAGGATTAGGTGGCCCATGAGGTATCAAATCGAAGGTCTTGGAGTACTCTTTCCAACTCCACCGAGTTTGCTAAATTTTGAGCTAAGAGTAAGAAGTTATGCCCGCTTGAGTGGAGCCTCTCTAGTTAAGGATTTTCATCCGTTTAAAGAAAGGGTATTTTGGTCTATTCCTTACCCCAATAGGCCTACCCACGTTTTCCTCACCCAAATTGAGGGTCTAATCAGACGCTAGGTATTTCTCACATTCCAAAAACGTTTAGGGATTTGAGAGCAAGTTTCAAGAGGAGAAAAGGGAAAGATTTCAAGCGTTCTTTCAAGAACTAAGGATTTTGCCAAGAACAAGTGTTCGTTCGAGGTATGTAAGCTTCCCACAGTGATAAACTCGTTCGTCCTCACACCCTACATGTAATTTCATCCATGAGTTACTACATGAATTCGTTTCTAATGAGAATCTTGAATAGTTCTTGAGTTTCATCTTCATTCTTTAACAATGGAAGTTTTGAGTTCTTGAGGTGAGGATCTTGCGAATGAGTGTTGTTGTTGATAGATTTTGTGCGGGAATTCATTGAAATTGTGTTGGGTTTATGAATCAAAGAGAGTTTGAAAGAAACCATTCGATTCTAGATGAGTTAAGACTTGAAATTGAGAAAGAAAATTCGTCAGATTTCTGGGCAGAGGGGTGGGGCACCGCGCCAGCATAGCACCCAAACTACTGGTCAGTAGTTTGGGGCCTGGCATGCCGCGCCAGTAGTGTGCCCCAAACACTGTTCAATAGTTTGGGGGTTGGCGCTCTGCGCCACTCAGTACACCAGGGTCCAGGTCCCTTACTCTTCTGTCCTTCGATCCGAGTGTAATGCCTCAAATCGTACCTACATTCTCTTCTTGAAATTCACTCCTAAAGTATTCATTAATCCTTGATGGATCCTATATATCCTTATAACATTTCTTAATTTACATTTCAAATTAAAGTAAAGTTAAAAGGAAAGTTCAAGAGTCCTTTTTGAGTCATGTTGAGCATTCTTTTGAAATTGATATTAGTTTTGAACTAAATCTTGAGTAAATGAGTATGAGAATGAGAAGAGTCGTATTTCATATTTCATTATGAATATAAGGGAACTAAGTATTCCCAAATGTAACACTTTTACATTTAAAATAGAGAAATATCAATTTCTAAATTGAGTTATGAGTTCGAAATGTTTTCAGAGTACTGCCTCTTTTAAGAGGATCTTTTGAGTAATTACCTCAAGTTGAAAAAGAGTTATGTTTCATACATTTGAGCATGAGTATATATATTATTGGGAATAGTATTGAGCACCGATATGAGGATGAATTTAGACAACTTAAAATCCGCATAAACCATGTATGTCAACATGGGTAAATGATCATACTTTTAAGATGATTCCTTATTACCTTTAAGCATAACTTAGTGGATACACTTAGTTGAGGTGTTCTATACCCCGGCAAGGTATAAGACAGTTCTGGCAGCGTGGGCGAGATGTTGTATCATCACCTACCTCATAGTTATGGTTGTCGGTTAGAGAATATCTCCCAAATAAGAGTAAAGAGTATGTTATTGTATTTTTATACATTCGAGTTGACATTTACTATGTTAAAAGCTTTTAATATCGCATCTTTTATTATTGGTTTCATATTGGAGTTGAGTTGAGGTGAGTATGTCTTCCCCGGTTATCAGTCCAGCTTTATATGTTTCAGTTTTTCTATTGCATGCTCGTACATTCAATGTATTGACGTCATTCGACCTGCATCTTTTCATGATGCAAATGCAGTTATTCAACCGGCGCTTCGTTGATACTATTAGCACTCCAGCTAGCTTTGGTGAACCTCTTTGCTTCTGGAGGGCTCCACATCTTTATCTTTTGCTTTGTTAAGATGTCGTGAGTCTTGTCTCGACATCTATCGTAGTATTTAGAGGCTTCATAGACAGTAGTAGTGAGGAGTCTTTTTTTTCTATTTCCTTTGTTGATGTTTTGAGACTCTGAGTCGAATACTTATGTTTATCCAAGCAATTTCAAACATTCATTGAGTTATGTTGTTTTGAGACATTATGAGTAACTTTTGGTAGTTGGAGTTCCTATTTTACTTAAAGCAACTTTTTTTTATTTTTTACTTCCTGCAACCTTGACTAAAATGAGATATGGTTCATTTTGGGATTTGTACTTGAAGCTATATAAAATACAAGGCCTTCAACATTTGCAAGTTGGTTTTCCCAGCTTGGAAAAGCTATTTATTGTTAGGGCTAACAACATAAGTTCTCTATGCTCTCTCCAACTTCCAACTGCCTACTTCAGCAAACATGAAACATTGTATATATGGAGTTGTAGAAAATTAAGAAACTTGACTTCTCCATTAATGGTAATGTATGTCAAGTATAAAAGTGCTAAACATTAATAATTCTATTCCAATTGTCGATCCATTTATTTCTGTTGGGAATTTTTTTTTTAAAAATATTTGAAAATCCCCCTATGGTAGGGAGTAAAGATCTGAACAAGTGTGGCTGTAGTTGAAGAGAAGAAAAATATTTACAAATCATAGGGTAAATAAAGAATCACTTGCATTTTCTAATGATAAATCTGATCATGTAGAATAAGATACACATGTAGTTGAAATACCCAAATTAACACTAAACAAAAAACACACCATGTATTACATTAATCCCCACAAAATAAGCCTCCACATTACAATCTAGCTATCCACTATAACCTTTTACATATAAAAGCAATATATAATTCAAATATAATCGTCATGTTGTAGTTATACTTGGTGATGAACACTGCCAATATTTTGGAGAGAAGAGAGTTTCACTATAAGTAAAAATACGTTCAATCTTGCCAGGAAATTTTTGAACCTCAAAATGTCTCCAACTCTTATTCTTCATATCATAAATATAAAAAGCCAAAACATCATCATGACTTCTCCATGTTATGTGTATTGCAAATACAATTTCTTCAGCACCATACTTGCGAATCATAAACGGATCAAAGTAAAACTCATTAGGTTCTCTTTCTAAAGGAAAATGAAGTATCTCATGTTTCCATTCTTCGTCTTCTTCAAAAACCCATAGATAAATCTCGTAATCAAGCAAATAATCTGAATATTTCATCATTCCTAATTTTCCATTCACTTCTATTAGCATATTGTCACAATCGCTAAAACTACGACATAATTCAATCGACATTGTGATACTTGTGAAAATTTCTGATTTTACATCAAACGCAACTATACTATAGTCCGGATCAAGGCTAACCCGATAGATAATCCCACTAATGCAAATACCATATATGTTTCCTGCAATAGAAAAACCATGTTCATCATATTTAATTATTTCCCTCCATGATTTATCTATGCCTAAAGTAAAAACTCATGTTGTTGATAACTTTCCGTAAGTTTCAATAGTCACAACAACTTTATACTTGTTTTCTTCAGGCGCAAAACCTATTGAACATATAAAGTCCTCGCCCTCATGAGGAACATCGGGAAGAAATCTTACTTCTCTAGTAGCGGGATTGCAAATGGCAATATACTTCAGATCCCATATACAAAACAAACCATTATCCGACTCAAAATGATAATTATAAGCTAAACAACAATTAATAATTCGATCATACAACTTACTAAAATTGTCAATTTGATGATACTTGGTGGCATTTCCATCTTCTTCATCATGATGATCTTCTATAGCGTAACAAATGTCGTCTACGCATGCAATCAACTTAGTATCACCACGATTGATCTTAGAATAATTGGATAAATGGAGATCCACAAAATTTGGTTCCAACACAATTGAATTATGAAATTTCGAAACACATCTAAAACGCTTTAAAGACTTAACTAGAAGCCATGAGAAATATCTTGAGGAATTGAGTCTTCTGCCATCTTTGACGGCTGAAGTTGTCCTAATTTTAGGTTAAATTGTTTGTTTTATAACTTTTTATAATGCTTTACTTAAGACATAAGTCTTGGTAGATATTTTCCTAATACTTAATACAGAATGATTCTAGATTGGAAAAATCACCCCATATACACATTTAAGAGTCAATATTACAGGTTTTAAATCTACTTTTAAAAAATTCTTACTTATAACAGTTTAATTACGGGTTATAACATATCACTAATTATTTATAAATTAATTAAATTTTACTTTATTAAATAAGTAATTTTTTTGTAATTTTATATTATTATTAAATTATTTAAATAAAGAATACCCCATAATTATCTCTTACACAATTATAGGGATTTTACATTGATTACACTTCCTTATTTAATGTGAGAGTTTTAATAAATCGTGCTTAAACCTAACCTCTTTATATATGTTTTTTTTATTTATTTATTTTTCCCTATTTTATTCTGTAGGACTGCGTTGTAGCTTATGTATAGAATTTATATTAAATTGTCCTTGGGAATGTCGATTGTCAACTGGTTACACTTTAATTGAATCATAATAGTAGTAATTATTATGTTGCCTAACAACTTGTTATTATATTGCCTAACCATTTGTTTCAATCGTCATTATGTATAATTTTATAAATATGCAAAAGGGGAAGAAGATGAAGGGGAAGAAGATGAAGGGGAAAATTGTTGAAACCCCTTCTGATTCCGATTTTGATTTTGTTACTGAAATCAAAAAGAAAAAAAGAAAAAAAAAATGTAGAAGTTGGAGCATCTTCAAAATCATCAACAAGAAGAACAACAAAAAGTTTTTTTTTTTTTACTTTTGGTACAATTTTTTTGTGTTTAAGTATTTGATGATATATAATATCATATGTTTTCTTTCAGGCAGATACCGTTTACATATGAATCACTGATGGCCTATTATAATTTCAAAATACTATTTTGAAAATATTAGTGTGTTTCCAAACTGTACATTTATTGGATAAAATTTGATTGATATGTGTATGACTACGCTTAAATGTTTTCATTTTGAAAATTTTATGAATTGTGATATAATAATGGTATACAAATGGTATGAATGCGTTTTAACATTGGTGTGATTGTCTATTAACTGTGTTTATGGTATAAATTATTAAATTGGTATGAAAATGGTATATGATTTGTCAAACTACTGATTTTTTCTTTAAAAAATCACATTATGCTTACTTTATATTCTAAACATGTTTTTGGATGAAACGTGTATGAAATCTGATTAATACGTGTATGCCTATGAGTTTAATATTTTATTGTTGGATATTGTATGAATTGTGATATAATATTGATAGACAAATGGTATAAATTGTGTGATTATATGAATTTATCAATTTTTATACATGTTTGGATAAAATGTGTATGAAATTTTGATTAATATGTGTATGACACTAACTGAAGTTAGTGTGGGAATGAAACACTAACTGCAATTTGTTTTAAATTTATTTATAGTAGGACACCAGTTGAAAACCAAATTAATATTCATGTAAACTTACATTAAATTAAATACTCAGGATACCATAATTACCTTTTATAATTATCACTAATATATACACTATCTTATGTATTAAGCTAGAATTTATTTTTAACAGTATGCAATCTGTATGATTAAT
>NW_006238953.1:1312896-1320503 GCF_000226075.1 Solanum tuberosum
AAAAAAGAAGAAGATAAAATCTGAATTTTTATTTGATTTTAACTGATTTGAGTGAATTAAGGATACTAAATAATCTTAATTAGTTTAAATCCCTTAATTCGTGCTATTTATTAATTATCTACAAAAGAATGATATGATCTGATTCTTTAATTTATCTTAACTGATTTTGAGTGAATTAAGGATAAAAAATATTGTTAATTTGTTTGAATCTTTATTTCATGCTAATCATTAATTATCTACAATAAATTCAAATTAAATTACAGGCCACACTTTCAGTTTTTTACTTTATTATCTATAATTCCATTTTTTTTTGTAAATTTTCGTTTTTATTTTTTAAAAAACTTTTTTAGAATTAATAAAAACATTTCTTTTATTTGTGAATTTGTTATAACCTGAAATTTTTAATGCTATAGCTTGAAAGTCTATATCTACTGCTATAGCCTGAAAATAGTACTATAATATATGTCATATATGAAATTTACACTTCTAGATTTGGCAGTCTTAGTTGAAATGATTTTGCACTTTTGGGCTCAATGCTTCCACTAATAGGGCCATAATCTTCTAAAGCCCAAGTCTACCAGTCAAAACGAGAACAATGTATCTGTCCATATTACTGATGTTTCATGTAATTAATCCTTAATATGTATTTGTTCATATCAACATATATCTTATAATTGTATTAAGATACAGGTCTAATAATTGTATCAGTAAGTATCTAATAATTCTAAAAAAAACTACACCAAAAATGATCTTTTATGGTAATTAATTAATAGTTTAATTGCATCTACATACATTTTGTTTAGTAACAATTAGCACTCTTTGTAAATGTTCCTAAAGCCTATAATGATATTGGATCCAATGTCAATTAACTAATGTCAGTTAAGACTTTAACACCCTTTTTTAATGTGCATATTTATTAACGCTAAAAATTGTCTTTTAAGTGAAAGATAGATTTAGGTGGTTTGAACACTTTAGACTTTTGTTTGCTGAAATAGATGACTAAAGTGTCACTATATTTTGTTTGTTTTAGATTTTGAGCATTTTGAGACATTGAGAAAAGAGAATGGTTTGACAATTTAGCTTGTTCACTTCTAGTTCTTCAATTGAGGTATGTTACATTTTACTTGGAGTTAGATTTTTCTCAGTTGCTGATATGTAATATAAGCTGTATTGCATGTTGATTGGTCTTCAGACATGATTGAGGTGTGTTTATAGCTGAATTAAGTGTTGCATATATGAATAACCATTTAAACTGTTGAAGTGTCTAATTCACTATTGTTATGAAATATGAAGTTGTGATTACTCAATAATTATTATGTTAGCTTGAGGGGTAATTAGAGAGGTTAACATATTGAAATATGTGGTTAATTATAGTAAGAATACATTTATTAGTTAGATGATGAATAACTCCAGTCCAATATGAGCAGTTATGTGTACGTATGGTCGGATCAAATACTATGCTAGTACGGTACACCAGCCTACAGGTCTTGACTAGATAGAAAAAATTAAGACCATTTAGCATGAGTGATGAGAGTAAGACTTATGATTTCAGAGAGAGTGATGAAGATTCTGTCAAGATGCAAGGATTATACAGCTGCAAGGCTAGAATGAGTATGATTTTATTGACTTATTCGTATTTTGACAAGTGTGTTGTTGAATTTATAATAATAATATTAATATTCTAAAAATGGAGAACTCACAATCTATGACATTAATTAATATAGATACAGTGAATATTTGTACAATTGGATGATATCCTATTAAATGACAAAAGGAAATCAAAAGTTTTGCAACAGTTAAAATGACCCTTAAGTGTACCTCAGTTACTCCTACCGTGCAAAGGTATAAAAATTTTTAGATGAATTATATTCATAACATTATATTAAACGCTAAGTAATTGCTTCAATAAATACTTACTATGGAAGCTTGCAATCGTTGAACTTTTGATTTTCTTCTGTTATAATTAGCACAAACTAATGATGAATTATATACTTGGTAAATTAATTAAATTTATCTTATAATATAGTATATATTAAAAGTGGAACAAAAAAAGTTAAAAGTTGAAATATCAAAATAATCCTATAAAGTTGAGTTACTACAATAATATCATTATTAATTATTAATTATTTCACTAAAAATGGATGCAAAAAAAATTAAAAGTTGAAATACAAAAATAACTCTATAAAGTTGAGTTATTATTCATAAATAATAATTAATATCCATAATAGTAATGAATCAAAAGTTAATTTACCATTTTATCCTTGAAGTAAAAGCAAATCTTCATTTAAATAACTTTTGTTTACATAAGAAAATATAACAAAATTCATTAGCCCCTCAAATTCAATGAATCCAAATACTATATTAATGCTTTCTGAAAATGTTTACTGCCATAATTTTATTTATCTCTTTCACCTTCTCCTTCACTACATGTTTAGAGGAACAAAAACGTTTGGTGAGGGTGAGGAAGGCATTGTGTAACAACAATTAATTATGGTCAGGTCACACGTATATAGGTTCCCTAAATTATTTCACTCATTAAATTTTCTTTCTTTCATCTTCCATAGAGTCTTTTTACGAGTTCGGAACCAAAAGGGCAATAAAAATTTTCGAAAATTTCGAAAGGGCAACTCAATTATTTATGAAACCAAAAGGGCAACAATTTGTAACGGCGTCTAAATCAGGATTTCATAAACGAGGAGCGAAAACCCATGAGCCTTATAAGGCGCAACAACTTTTAGCCTTGTAAGGCTCAGCCGCCATGAGCCTTACAAGGCGCAAGGCTGTCAGCGCTTGTAGACGATTTTAAAAAAAAATCGTTTTAAAATTTGCATAGGATTTTTAATTTAAACTTAGCTTACATATTTTGTATATATGCTTTAGTCATGTGTGATCTCATAGGTCTTGATTTATGGTAAACATGAACCATGCATGCTTTAGTCATCTGTGACCTATGACTTACATATACAAACCATATATTTTGAGAGAATTACGATAATGGTTTTGAGAGAATTACGATAATATGCTTTAGTCATGGTTTGTATATGACCTATGAAAATATGGTTTGTATGTATACAAACTTAGTCACGTGTGATCTCAAAATCATGGTTCTTGTTTTAGTCATGTGTGAACCATGCATGCTTTAGTCATGTATATATACAAACCATATATTTTGTATATATGCTTTAGTCATGTGTGATCTCATAGGTCTTGATTTATGGTAAACATGAACCATGCATGCTTTAGTCATCTGTGACCTATGACTTACATATACAAACCATATATTTTGAGAGAATTACGATAATGGTTTTGAGAGAATTACGATAATATGCTTTAGTCATGGTTTGTATATGACCTATGAAAATATGGTTTGTATGTATACAAACTTAGTCACGTGTGATCTCAAAATCATGGTTCTTGTTTTAGTCATGTGTGAACCATGCATGCTTTAGTCATGTATATATACAAACCATATATTTTGTATATATGCTTTAGTCATGCTTTACTAAAGCATGACTAAAGCATGCATGGTTCATGTTTGATTTAAAAAATTCATAAATCACCACCGTAAAAATATATAAATTTTAAGTTTTTGATTTTTATATAGCATTTTTTAACTATTTCTTTATCACTTTATCTAATATTTTTTACTACTAATTGAAGCATTTTATTTTTAAAAATAAATTGGAAGGACAAATAACAGGAGCAGTAATTATAAATATTAATTATTTGTATGTTAATTCTCTCTAAAAACATGCATGGTTCATGTTTATAACTTTTCTTTGTCCACTAAATTTAATTTTTTTAGTACTACAAGGTGCAATATCACATTTTTTATTAAGAAAAAAAGTCAAGTAGACAGTAAAACCCAAGAAATTAATCTCATTGAAATCCAGAACTTGGACGATAATGGTTGTCTGATTAACCTATGAGATCACACATGACTAAAGCATATATACAAAATATGTAAGCTAAGTTTAAATTTAAAATCCTATGCAAATTTTAAAACGAATTTTTTTTTTTAAATCGCCTGCAAGGCGCTGACAGCCGTGCGCCTTGTAAGGCTCATGGCGGCTGAGCCTTACAAGGCTAAAAGTTGTTGCACCTTGTAAGGCTTGTGGGTTTTCGTGACTCGTTTTTGAAATCTTGATTTAAACGCCGTTACAAATTGTTGCTCTTTTGGTTTCATAAATAATTGAGTTGCCCTTTTGGAATTTTTGAAAAATTTTGTTGCCCTTCTGGTTTCGGACTCGTCTTTTTATATTCTTCATTTATATTAATATTAAATTTCTTGATTTTTACTGGTTGTACATAAGTGTAGTTTTATCTTCTCCGTGATATTTATTCTGGTCAATCTTTTCATATTCTTTAAAATACTCTATAAAGTGCATCATAAGGTGTGTTTGTCCCATTATTCCATTTGCCTTCTTTGGTTTAGATTTCTCCTCCAAGAAGAGTCTACTTCAGGTAAATCTATTCCAATTGATTTAGCTACAAATATTTACCACTTTTTGCATTATTGCTAAGCTAGCAGCATATTCACTTCTTTTAGTATAATATGTATTTCTAATAAGCTTATGTTGTAATAAAACTCTCAAGTCCATGTTTGGAGCACACAGGTTCACATTTGACTGTGTGTGTTTGTGTAGTTTAACATTGTATGGAATACACGTGCAAAGCATGCGTCCTGGGAACGTGCGTTGCACGTTTGTTCCCTAATTGACATTAGAAAAGTTAATTTATTTAAGTAAATATATCATAGTGGAGCGTACATATATTCATCGCTAAGTTCAAAGCTAAGTCCTTTTGTACGTAAGTTTGACATAAGAGTATAACTCTTCACAAAATATAACATGAAAATCTTATGTCAGATGTTGGAGGTTTGAATTTTTAAAGCTTCATGAAAAAAAACTCTTTTATTATATAAGAGGAATTAATATATTTTAATTACTATATGTAAGTTTTAATAATCAAAAAAAGAAATTGGCTATCAAAAGATACGTATAAAGAAAAATATTACAAATGTCTAGGTGGTGTAACATTAAATTTATAGAAAAAATTACAAGTTCAAACGGAAAAGAAAGAAAAGTAAATAAAGAAATGACATCCATAATAAAGGACATCACATTAAAACCTATAGACAAAAATATTGTCATATTAATTGAATTACATTTTGTTAGAAGTCGACTTGCTATAGACAAAATGTTTCATATGTATAAAAAAACTGAATTTCATAAATAAATAAAAAACAGAAAAGAAAGCATGACTATGTTAAAAATACAGATACACTATATTTCTTGAACTATATATTAAAGGATCTGTATATAAAAAATTAAATATGAATTCTAATACAATAAAATTCAATGTAACATTTGCACTAATTTTTACTTTACATTATTTTTTATTTTATTTTTACTTGTGCACTAATTTCTGTACCTCTCTGTAATAGTTAGGTACATGGATTTTATAAACATTTGAGATTACATATAAAAAGAAAAAAGTACAAACATGTTTTAAAAAGATAAATGATCGCCAAACAACGAAAAAAGACGTAACTATAAATCTTTATCAAAGACTTACTCTTTTACGGGTCTAGTTGTGTAAATATTCTACGAGATTTAACATGCTTACCCTCAAAACAATGAGTTATTAATATAAATTGGCATTAGCTTGATTATATTTATATCCTAAAGATAGAAAAAATGAAGAATATAAAAATATAGTAATCAATTACGAAGTTATATTTAAAAACTCATAAAGATGGAGATATGAAAAATAAAAATTCACTTACAACTTCATATTGAAGAATATTCATCTTGTAACTATAATAATTTACATATTTCTCAACAAAAAGAAGATGAATATGCATGAAATTTTAAAGAATAAAAATAAATGAATCAGTAAGAATTTCTACAATTACAAGTTGGTAATGAAAATTTGACAAATTATGTAGACTAATTAGCCTAATGTAGAATGCAAGATAATCACAAATTCAAATGAAAGAAAGAAATATAAATTATGTTGTGTGAGTGTCTTTGATAGACTCTTCATTACCCCCACTTATCTTACAAATCAAAATTAAAGGTTATTAGGCTTTTCATTACCCACATTTAAGATATTGCATTAAGTCGAAGTACATATGATTGCATTAAGATCTTGGTTGATGCTTGAATTTAAATATAACTATTACTTAATATTTAATTAAATAAATAGATATTAATATTTAATCTATTTTAGGGGTAAGATAAGGACAAAATGGTAATCCAACTTTGAGGTTAGGAGCTTCCCACTTATAATAATATATATGATATGATGATATGATGATATGAAGGGTGAACTGTGAATAAACAAACATCGCTATTAAGTACTAATTTAATTATATAAATTATAATCATAGGTTTCAATTGAGTATTGCTTCTTTTTTTTAAAAAAAATTGATTCATTTCTATGAATTTTCCATTAGATCTACGAGCATCACTAAATTACACTATTTTCCTTATTAATTGTTGTGTTTTCTTTATTGTTTTCTTCTTTTTTTATTTGAGTTTTATGCACTTGAACTGACGTATTTCATAAACAACCTCTCTAACTCCACGAGGTAGTGGTAAGATATTTGTAGATTTTACCCTCCTTGGACCCTACTTAGTTGAATTTCACTGGATATGTTGTTGTTGTATGGAAAATTAAGATTAAAAAATTATGAAAAAACTCATTCTTTTGTTTGAAATGGAGTAAAAGAAAAATAGGTTAAACAAATTGAAACACAAAGAACTAACTATTTTGCCATGTTCCGATTTTAGTTATCGACTCCACTCGATTACATTTGATGTTCAAGAATTCAGCGCATAACTGTCAGTATTGTTGCAAGCTAACTGAATGATTGATACTATAACGAATTTACCTCCATTATAGACTTTGACCCCAAAACGGACACTCTTTGAACGTTACAGACCAAAAGGGACCCTCCCTAAAAAAAACACATACCAAAACAAATACTTCGCTTATCTAAGGATGAACTGTGATAAACAAAGTTAACTTCAGTTAGTTCACCCCAAAATTCAAAAAAAAAACATTACAAATTTTTAAATGTACGTAGTTCACCCCCAATGGGCAAACTACAATTCTTTTTATTAAGTTAACCATTTCTCCAAGATTCATCTTCATATCAAACTTATCTTTCTATCTTCTTCTTATTATTATTTTTCTTCTATAAATTAAAGGCTGTTGTAAAACTTAAGGACAAAAGAACAATATAAAGAACAAGAGAAGAAGACTATAAGACAAGAGGAACAATATAAACTAACATTCTTTCTTTCAATTGTCATCAACATTATTCTCAACACCACTATTTATAGGATTACATTGAGGAATACCAAAGGGTGTCATAAACATTACATTAAACCTTGAGAATTACTACCCATTAAGGAGGAAATAAACCTAGGAGTTATGGTCATCCAATTAACTATATTATCAACAACATTACTACCAATAAAGGATGAAATTAACCTAGGAGTTATGGTCATCCATTTGACCACATTATCAACAACATTACTACTCATAAAGGAGGGAAATTAACCAAGGAGTTATGGTCATCCATTTAACCACCAAAA
>NW_006238953.1:1320578-1320763 GCF_000226075.1 Solanum tuberosum
GGATGACCATTGATAGATAATATGCCTCGTTAAAACCTTACTAAGAAAAAACCCTGTGGAAAAAAATCTTAGTGAAGGACAAAAGAGTACACATATCTTGGAATACACTTTGTTTGCTGCCTCGTTAAAAACCTTGCCAGGAAAACCCATTGGGATAAAACCTAGGTCAAGGGAAAAAGAGTGCA
>NW_006238953.1:1321479-1322187 GCF_000226075.1 Solanum tuberosum
ATTGATGGACAAAAATTCCATTTTTCAAATGCTCAATCTGTAGGCCAAGACAAAATTTTGTCTTACCAAGATCTTTCATTTCAAATTCTTTCGTTAAACACTCAACAGCTTTTGAAAGCTCTTTAGGAGTGCCAATGATATTTAAATCATCAACATACACATCTATTATAACAAAATCAGATCCAGACCTTTTTATAAAAACACAAGGACAAATAGGGTCATTTTTGTACCCTTCCTTTAGCAAAAATTGGCTAAGACGATTGTACCACATTCGCCCTGATTGTTTCAATCCATATAAGGATTTCTGAAGCCTTATAGAACAATTTTCTTGCGAATTTTTATATCTTTAGGCACATTGTATGCTTCAGGAACTTTCATGAAAATATCGTGGTCTAATGAGCCATATAAATAGGCTGTGACAACATCCATTAGACGCATTTCAAGCTTTTCATGAACTACCAGATTTATTAGATACCTAAAGGTAATTGCATCCATCACAGGAGAATATGTCTCCACATAATCAATGTCAGGCCTTTGCGAAAAACCTTGTGCCACAAGTCGTGCTTTATATCTTACGACTTCACCTTTTTCATTTCGTTTTTGCACAAAAATCCATTTGTACCCCACTGGCTTGACACCTTCAGGTGTTCGGACTATTGGTCCAAAAACTTCACGTTTTTCAAGTGAAGTCATTTCCGCTTGAATTGA